>NW_027066177.1:0-19416 GCF_032884065.1 Artemia franciscana
ATGTGATTTAAAGGCTCTTTTCCTATTTCAAAAGTTTTAGTTTTCGAGGGTAATAGCTACGTATGTTGAAAAAAATGAAGATATTAGACTATTTTATGATTGCACATGGTAAAGAATGTGATTAAAGGCTCTTTTCCTATGTCAAAAGTTTTAGTTTTCAAGGGTAATAGCTACGTATGTTGAAAAAATGAAGATATTAGACTATTTTATGATTGCACATGGTAAAGAATGTGATTAAAGACTCTTTTCCTTTTTCAAAAGTTTTAGTTTTCGAAGGTAATATCTACGTATGTTGAAAAAATGAAGATATTAGACTATTTTATGATTGCAAATGGTAAAGAATGTGATTAAAGGCTCTTTTCCTATTTCAAAAGTTTTAGTTTTCGAGGGTAATAGCTACGTATGTTGAAAAAATGAAGATATTAGACTATTTTATGATTGCACATGGTAAAGAATGTGATTAAAGGCTCTTTTCCTATTTCAAAAGTTTTAGTTTTCGAGGGTAATAGATACGTATGTTGAAAAATTTAGATATTAGACTATTTTATGATGTAAATGGTAAAGAATATGATTAAAGGCTCTTTTCCTATTTCAAAAGTTTTAGTTTTCGAGGGTAATAGCTACGTATGTTGAAAAAATGAAGATATTAGACTATTTTCTGATTGCAAATGGTAAAGAATGTGATTAAAGGCTCTTTTACTATTTCAAAAGTTTTAGTTTTCGAGGGTAATAGCTACGTATGCTGAAAAAATGAAGATATTAGACTATTTTATGATTGCACATGGTAAACAATGTGATTAAAGGCTCTTTTCCTATTTCAAAAGTTTTAGTTTTCGAGGGTAATAGCTACGTATGTTGAAAAAATGAAGATATTAGACTATTTTATGATTGCACATGGTAAAGAATGTGATTAAAGGCTCTTTTCCTATTTCAAAAGTTTTAGTTTTCGAGGGTAATAGCTACGTATGTTGAAAAAATGAAGATATTAGACTATTTTATGATTACACATGGTAAAGAATGAGATTAAAGGCTCTTTTCCTATTTCAAAAGTTTTAGTTTTCGAGGGTAGTAGCTTACGTATGTAAAAAATGAAGATATTAGACTATTTTATGATTGCAAATGGTAAAGAATGTGATTAAAGGCTCTTTTCCTATTTCAAAAGTTTTAGTTTTCGAGGGTAATAGCTACGTATGTTGAAAAATGAAGATATTAGACTATTTTATGATTGCACATGGTAAGCATGTGATTAAAGGCTCTTTTCCTATTTCAAAAGTTTTAGTTTTCGAGGGTAATAGCTACGTATGTTGAAAAAATGAAGATATTAGACTATTTTATGATTGCAAATGGTAAAGAATGTGATTAAAG
Source organism: Artemia franciscana (assembly GCF_032884065.1). Lineage (NCBI taxonomy): Eukaryota > Metazoa > Arthropoda > Branchiopoda > Anostraca > Artemiidae > Artemia > Artemia franciscana. The sequence continues at coordinate 1,366 of NW_027066177.1, forward strand.
GCTCTTTTCCTATTTCAAAAGTTTTAGTTTTCGAGGGTAATAGCTACGTATGTTGAAAAAATGAAGATATTAGACTATTTTATGATTGCACATGGTAAAGAATGTGATTAAAGGCTCTTTTCCTATTTCAAAAGTTTTAGTTTTCGTGGGTAATAGCTACGTATGTTGAAAAAATGAAGATATTAGACTATTTTATGATTGCAACGGTAAAGAATGTGATTAAAGGCTCTTTTCCTATTTCAAAAGTTTTAGTTTTCGAGGGTAATAGCTACGTATGTTGAAAAAATGAAGATATTAGACTATTTTATGATTGCACATGGTAAAGAATGTGATTAAAGGCTCTTTTCCTATTTCAAAAGTTTTAGTTTTCGAGGGTAATAGCTACGTATGTTGAAAAAATGAAGATATTAGACAATATTAGGATTGCACATGGTAAAGAATGTGATTAAAGGCTCTTTTCCTATTTCAAAAGTTTTAGTTTTCGAGGGTAATAGCTACGTATGTTGAAAAAATGAAGATATTAGACTATTTTATGATTGCAAATGGTAAAGAATGTGATTAAAGGCTCTTTTCCTATTTCAAAAGTTTTAGTTTTCGAGGGTAATAGCTACGTATGTTGAAAAAATGAAGATATTAGACTATTTTATGATTGCACATGGTAAAGAATGTGATTAAAGGCTCTTTTCCTATTCAAAAGTTTTAGTTTTCGAAGGTAATAGCTACGTATGTTGAAAAAATGAAGATATTAGACTATTTTATGATTGCAATGGTAAAGAATGTGATTAAAGGCTCTTTTCCTATTTTCAAAAGTTTTAGTTTTCGAGGGTAATAGCTACGTATGTTGAAAAAATGAAGATATTAGACTATTTTATGATTGCACATGGTAAAGAATGTGATTAAAGGCTCTTTTCCTATTTCAAAAGTTTTAGTTTTCGAGGGTAATAGCTACGTATGTTGAAAAAATGAAGATATTAGACTATTTTATGATTGCACATGGTAAAGAATGTGATTAAAGGCTCTTTTCCTATTTCAAAAGTTTTAGTTTTCGAGGGTAATAGCTACGTATGTTGAAAAAATGAAGATATTAGACTATTTTATGATTGCACAAGGTAAAGAATGTGATTAAAGGCTCTTTTCCTATATCAAAAGTTTTAGTTTTCGAGGGTAATAGCTACGTATGTTGAAAAAATGAAGATATTAGACTATTTTATGATTGCAAATGGTAAAGAATGTGATTAAAGGCTCTTTTCCTATTTCAAAAGTTTTAGTTTTCGAGGGTAATAGCTACGTATGTTGAAAAAATGAAGATATTAGACTATTTTATGATTGCAAATGGTAAAGAATGTGATTAAAGGCTCTTTTCCTATTTCAAAAGTTTTAGTTTTCGAGGGTAATAGCTACGTATGTTGAAAAAATGAAGATATTAGACTATTTTATGATTGCACATGGTAAAGAATGTGATTAAAGGCTCTTTTCCTATTTCAAAAAATTTTAGTTTTCGAGGGTAATAGCTACGTATGCTTGAAAAAATGAAGATATTAGACTATTTTATGATTGCACATGGTAAAGAAAGTGATTAAAGGCTCTTTTCCTTATTTCAAAAGTTTTAGTTTTCGAGGGTAATAGCTACGTATGTTGAAAAAATGAAGATATTAGACTATTTTATGATTGCACATGGTAAAGAATGTGATTAAAGGCTCTTTTCCTATTTCAAAAGTTTTAGTTTTCGAGGGTAATAGCTACGTATGCTGAAAAAATGAAGATATTAGACTATTTTATGATTGCACATGGTAAAGAATGTGATTAAAGGCTCTTTTCCTATTTCAAAAGTTTTAGTTTTCGAGGGTAATAGCTACGTATGTTGAAAAAATGAAGATATTAGACTATTTTATGATTGCACATGGTAAAGAATGTGATTAAAGGCTCTTTTCCTATTTCAAAAGTTTTAGTTTTCGAGGGTAATAGCTACGTATGTTGAAAAAATGAAGATATTAGACTATTTTATGTATGCACATGGTAAAGAATGTGATTAAAGGCTCTTTTCCTATTTCAAAAGTTTTAGTTTTCGAGGGTAATAGCTACGTATGTTGAAAAAATGAAGATATTAGACTATTTTATGATTGCACATGGTAAAGAATGTGATTAAAGGCTCTTTTCCTATTTCAAAAGTTTTAGTTTTCGAGGGTAATAGCTACGTATATTGAAAAAATGAAGATATTAGACTATTTTATGATTGCACATGGTAAAGAATGTGATTAAAGGCTCTTTTCCTATTTCAAAAGTTTTAGTTTTCGAGGGTAATAGCTACGTATGTTGAAAAAATGAAGATATTAGACTATTTTATGATTGCAAATGGTAAAGAATGTGATTAAAGGCTCTTTTCCTATTTCAAAAGTTTTAGTTTTCGAGGGTAATAGCTACGTATGTTGAAAAAATGAAGATATTAGACTATTTTATGATTGCAAATGGTAAAGAATGTGATTAAAGGCTCTTTTCCTATTTCAAAAGTTTTAGTTTTCGAGGGTAATAGCTACGTATGTTGAAAAAATGAAGATATTAGACTATTTTATGATTGCACATGGTAAAGAATGTGATTAAAGGCTCTTTTCTATTTCAAAAGTTTTAGTTTTCGAGGGTAATAGCTACGTATGCTTGAAAAAATGAAGATATTAGACTATTTTATGATTGCACATGGTAAAGAAAGTGATTAAAGGCTCTTTTCCTTATTTCAAAAGTTTTAGTTTTCGAGGGTAATAGCTACGTATGTTGAAAAAATGAAGATATTAGACTATTTTATGATTGCACATGGTAAAGAATGTGATTAAAGGCTCTTTTCCTATTTCAAAAGTTTTAGTTTTCGAGGGTAATAGCTACGTATGCTGAAAAAATGAAGATATTAGACTATTTTATGATTGCACATGGTAAAGAATGTGATTAAAGGCTCTTTTCCTATTTCAAAAATTTTAGTTTTCGAGGGTAATAGCTACGTATGCTGAAAAAATGAAGATATTAGACTATTTTATGATTGCACATGGTAAAGAATGTGATTAAAGGCTCTTTTCCTATTTCAAAAGTTTTAGTTTTCGAGGGTAATAGCTACGTATGTTGAAAAAATGAAGATATTAGACTATTTTATGATTGCAAATGGTAAAGAATTTAATTAAAGGCTCTTTTCCCATGTCAAGAGTTTTAGTTTTCGAGGGTAATAGCTACGTATGTTGAAAAAATGAAGATATTAGACTATTTTATGATTACACATGGTAAAGAATGTGATTAAAGGCTCTTTTCCTATTTCAAAAGTTTTAGTTTTCAAGGGTAATAGATACGTATGTTGAAAAAATTTAGATATTAGACTATTTTATGATTGCAAATGGTAAAGAATGTGATTAAAGGCTCTTTTCCTATTTCAAAAGTTTTAGTTTTCGAGGGTAATAGCTACGTATGTTAAAAAATGAAGATATTAGACTATTTTATGATTGCAAATGGTAAAGAATGTGATTAAAGGCTCTTTTCCTATTTCAAAAGTTTTAGTTTTCGAGGGTAATAGATAATTATGTTGAAAAATTTAGATATTAGACTATTTTATGATCGCAAATGGTAAAGAATATGATTAAAGGCTCTTTTCCTATTTCAAAAGTTTTAGTTTTCGAGGGTAATAGCTACGTATGTTGAAAAAATGAAGATATTAGACTATTTTATGATTGCAAATGGTAAAGAATGTGATTAAAGGCTCTTTTACTATTTCAAAAGTTTTAGTTTTCGAGGGTAATAGCTACGTATGTTGAAAAAATGAAGATATTAGACAATTTTATGATTGCACATGGTAAAGCATTTTATTAAAGGCTCTTTTCCTATTTCAAAAGTTTTAGTTTTCGAGGGTAATGGCTACGTTTGTTGAAAAAATGAAGATATTAGACTATTTTATGATTGCAAATGGTAAAGAATGTGATTAAAGGCTCTTTTCCTATGTCAAAAGTTTTAGTTTTCGAGGGTAATAGCTATGTCTGTTGAAAAAATGAACATATTAGACTATTTTATGATTGCACATGGTAAAGAATGTGATTAAAGGCTCTTTTCCTATGTCAAAAGTTTTAGTTTTCGAGGGTAATAGCTACGTATGTTGAAAAAATGAAGATATTAGACTATTTTATGATTGCAAATGGTAAATAATGTGAATAAAGGCTCTTTTCCTATTTCAAAAGTTTTAGTTTTCGAGGGTAATAGCTACGTATGTTGAAAAAATGAAGATATTAGACTATTTTATGATTGCACATGGTAAAGAATGTGATTAAAGGCTCTTTTCCTATTTCAAAAGTTTTCGTTTTCGAGGGTAATAGCTACGTATGTTGAAAAAATGAAGATATTAGACAATTTTATGATTGCACATGGTAAAGCATGTGATTAAAGGGTCTTTTCCTATTTCAAAAGTTTTAGTTTTCGAGGGTAATAGCTAGGTATGTTGAAAAAATGAAGATATTAGACTATTTTATGATTGCAAATGGTAAAGAATGTGATTAAAGGCTCTTTTCCTATGTCAAAAGTTGTAGTTTTCGAGGGTAATAGCTATGTCTGTTGAAAAAATGAAAATATTAGACTATTTTATGATTGCACATGGTAAAGAATGTGATTAAAGGCTCTTTTCCTATGTCAAAAGTTTTAGTTTTCGAGGGTAATAGCTGCGTATGTTGAAAAAATGAAGATATTAGACTATTTTATGATTGCAAATGGTAAAGAATGTGATTAAAGGCTCTTTTCCTATTTCAAAAGTTTTAGTTTTCGAGGGTAATTGCTACGTATGTTGAAAAAATGAAGATATTAGACTATTTTATGATTGCACATGGTAAAGAATGTGATTAAAGGCTCTTTTCCTATTTCAAAAGTTTTAGTTTTCGAGGGTAATAGCTACGTATGCTGAAAAAATGAAGATATTAGACTATTTAATGATTGCACATGGTAAAGAATGTGATTAAAGGCTCTTTTCTTATTTCAAATGTTTAGTTTTCGAGGGTAATAGCTACGTATGTTGAAAAAATGAAGATATTAGACTATTTTATGATTGCACATGGTAAAGAATGTGATTAAAGGCTCTTTTCCTATTTCAAAAGTTTTAGTTTTCGAGGGTAATAGCTACGTATGCTGAAAAAATGAAGATATTAGACTATTTTATGATTGCACATGGTAAAGAATGTGATTAAAGGCTCTTTTCCTATTTCAAAAATTTTAGTTTTCGAGGGTAATAGCTACGTATGCTGAAAAAATGAAGATATTAGACTATTTTATGATTGCACATGGTAAAGAATGTGATTAAAGGCTCTTTTCCTATATCAAAAGTTTTAGTTTTCGAGGGTAATAGCTACGTATGTTGAAAAAATGAAGATATTAGACTATTTTATGATTGCAAATGGTAAAGAATGTGATTAAAGGCTCTTTTCCCATGTCAAGAGTTTTAGTTTTCGAGGGTAATAGCTACGTATGTTGAAAAAATGAAGATATTAAACTATTTTATGATTGCACATGGTAAACAATGTGATCAAAGGCTCTTTTCCTATTTCAAAAGTTTTAGTTTTCGAGGGTAATAGATACGTATGTTGAAAAAATTTAGATATTAGACTATTTTATGATTGCAAATGGTAAAGAATGTGATTAAAGGCTCTTTTCCTATTTCAAAAGTTTTAGTTTTTGAGGGTAATAGCTACGTATGTTGAAAAATGAAGATATTAGACTATTTTATGATTGCAAATGGTAAAGAATGTGATTAAAGGCTCTTTTCCTATTTCAAAAGTTTTAGTTTTCGAGGGTAATAGCTACATATGTTGAAAAAGTGAAGATATTAGACTATTTTATGATTGCACATGGTAAAGAATGTGATTAAAGGCTCTTTTCCTATTTGAAAAGTTTTAGTTTTCGAGGGTAATAGATACGTATGTTGAAAAATTTAGATATTAGACTATTTTATGATCGCAAATGGTAAAGAATGTGATTAAAGGCTCTTTTCCTATTTCAAAAGTTTTAGTTTTCGAGGGTAATAGCTACGTATGTTGTAAAAAATGAAGATATTAGACTATTTTATGATTGCAAATGGTAAAGAATGTGATTAAAGGCTCTTTTACTATTTCAAAAGTTTTAGTTTTCGAGGGTAATAGCTACGTATGTTGAAAAAATGAAGATATTAGACAATTTTATGATTGCACATGGTAAAGCATTTTATTAAAGGCTCTTTTCCTATTTCAAAAGTTTTAGTTTTCGAGGGTAATGGCTACGTTTGTTGAAAAAATGAAGATATTAGACTATTTTATGATTGCAAATGGTAAAGAATGTGATTAAAGGCTCTTTTCCTATGTCAAAAGTTTTAGTTTTCGAGGGTAATAGCTATGTCTGTTGAAAAAATGAACATATTAGACTATTTTATGATTGCACATGGTAAAGAATGTGATTAAAGGCTCTTTTCCTATGTCAAAAGTTTTAGTTTTCGAGGGTAATAGCTACGTATGTTGAAAAAATGAAGATATTAGACTATTTTATGATTGCAAATGGTAAATAATGTGAATAAAGGCTCTTTTCCTATTTCAAAAGTTTTAGTTTTCGAGGGTAATAGCTACGTATGTTGAAAAAATGAAGATATTAGACTATTTTATGATTGCACATGGTAAAGAATGTGACTAAAGGCTCTTTTCCTATTTCAAAAGTTTTCGTTTTCGAGGGTAATAGCTACGTATTTCGAAAAAATGAAGATATTAGACTATTTTATGATTGCACATGGTAAAGAATGTGATTAAAGGCTCTTTTCCTATTTCAAAAGTTTTAGTTTTCGAGGGTAATAGCTACGTATGTTGAAAAAATGAAGATATTAGACAATTTTATGATTGCACATGGTAAAGAATGTGATTAAAGGCTCTTTTCCTATTTCAAAAGTTTTAGTTTTCGAGGGTAATAGCTACGTATGTTGAAAAAATGAAGATATTAGACTATTTTATGAATGCAAATGGTAAAGAATGTGATTAAAGGCTCTTTTCCTATGTCAAAAGTTTTAGTTTTCGAGGGTAATATCTACGTATGTTGAAAAAATGAAGATATTAGACTATTTTATGATTGCACATGGTAAAGAATGTGATTAAAAGCTCTTTTCCTATTTCAAAAGTTTTAGTTTTCGAGGGTAATAGCTACGTATGTTGAAAAAATGAAGATATTAGACAATTTTATGATTCCACATGGTAAAGCATGTGATTAAAGGCTCTTTTCCTATTTCAAAAGTTTTAGTTTTCGAGGGTAATAGCTACGTATGTTGAAAAAATGAAGATATTAGACTATTTTATCATTGCAAATGGTAAAGAATGTGATTAAAGGCTCTTTTCCCATTTCAAAAGTTTTAGTTTTCGAGGGTAATTGCTACGTATGTTTAAAAAATGAAGATATTAGACTATTTTATGATTGCACATGGTAAAGAATTTGATTAAAGGCTCTTTTCCTATTTCGAAAGTTTTAGTTTTCGAGGGTAATAGCTACGTATGCTGAAAAAATGAAGATATTAGACAATTTTATGATTGCACATGGTAAAGAATGTGATTAAAGGCTCTTTTCCTATTTCAAAAGTTTTAGTTTTCGAGGGTAATAGCTACGTATGCTGGAAAAATGAAGATATTAGACTATTTTATGATTACACATGGTAAAGAATGTGATTAAAGGCTCTTTTCCTATTTCAAAAGTTTTAGTTTTCGAGGGTAATAGCTACGTATGTTGAAAAAATGAAGATATTAGACTATTTTATGATTGCAAATGGTAAAAAATGTGATTAAAGGCTCTTTTCCCATGTCAAGAGTTTTAGTTTTCGAGGGTAATAGCTACGTATGTTGAAAAAATGAAGATATTAGACTATTTTATGATTGAACATGGTAAAGAATGTGATTAAAGGCTCTTTTCCTATTTCAAAAGTTTTAGTTTTCGAGGGTAATAGATACGTATGTTGAAAAAATTTAGATATTAGACTATTTTATGATTGCAAATGGTAAAGAATGTGATTAAAGGCTCTTTTCCTATTTCAAAAGTTTTAGTTTTCGAGGGTAATAGCTACGTATGTTGAAAAAATGAAGATATTAGACTATTTTATGATTGCAAATGGTAAAGAATGTGATTAAAGGCTCTTTTACTATTTCAAAAGTTTTAGTTTTCGAGGGTAATAGCTACGTATGTTGAAAAAATGAAGATATTAGACAATTTTATGATTGCACATGGTAAAGCATTTTATTAAAGGCTCTTTTCCTATTTCAAAAGTTTTAGTTTTCGAGGGTAATGGCTACGTTTGTTGAAAAAATGAAGATATTAGACTATTTTATGATTGCAAATGGTAAAGAATGTGATTAAAGGCTCTTTTCCTATGTCAAAAGTTTTAGTTTTCGAGGGTAATAGCTATGTCTGTTGAAAAAATGAACATATTAGACTATTTTATGATTGCACATGGTAAAGAATGTGATTAAAGGCTCTTTTCCTATGTCAAAAGTTTTAGTTTTCGAGGGTAATAGCTACGTATGTTGAAAAAATGAAGATATTAGACTATTTTATGATTGCAAATGGTAAATAATGTGAATAAAGGCTCTTTTCCTATTTCAAAAGTTTTAGTTTTCGAGGGTAATAGCTACGTATGTTGAAAAAATGAAGATATTAGACTATTTTATGATTGCACATGGTAAAGAATGTGATTAAAGGCTCTTTTCCTATTTCAAAAGTTTTCGTTTTCGAGGGTAATAGCTACGTATGTTGAAAAAATGAAGATATTAGACAATTTTATGATTGCACATGGTAAAGCATGTGATTAAAGGGTCTTTTCCTATTTCAAAAGTTTTAGTTTTCGAGGGTAATAGCTACGTATGTTGAAAAAATGAAGATATTAGACTATTTTATGATTGCAAATGGTAAAGAATGTGATTAAAGGCTCTTTTCCTATGTCAAAAGTTGTAGTTTTCGAGGGTAATAGCTATGTCTGTTGAAAAAATGAACATATTAGACTATTTTATGATTGCACATGGTAAAGAATGTGATTAAAGGCTCTTTTCCTATGTCAAAAGTTTTAGTTTTCGAGGGTAATAGCTGCGTATGTTGAAAAAATGAAGATATTAGACTATTTTATGATTGCAAATGGTAAAGAATGTGATTAAAGGCTCTTTTCCTATGTCAAAAGTTTTAGTTTTCGAGGGTAATAGCTACGTATGTTGAAAAAATGAAGATATTACACTATTTTATGATTGCAAATGGTAAAGAATGTGATTAAAGGCTCTTTTCCTATTTCAAAAGTTTTAGTTTTCGAGGGTAATAGCTACGTATTTTTGAAAAAATGAAGATATTAGACTATTTTGTGATTGCACATGGTAAAGAATGTGATTAAAGGCTCTTTTCCTATTTCAAAAGTTTTAGTTTTCGAGGGTAATAGCTACGTATGTTGAAAAAATGAAGATATTAGACAATTTTATGATTGCACATGGTAAAGAATGTGATTAAAGGCTCTTTTCCTATTTCAAAAGTTTTAGTTTTCGAGGGTAATAGCTACGTATGTTGAAAAAATGAAGATATTAGACTATTTTATGAATGCAAATGGTAAAGAATGTGATTAAAGGCTCTTTTCCTATGTCAAAAGTTTTAGTTTTCGAGGGTAATATCTACGTATGTTGAAAAAATGAAGATATTAGACTTTTTATGATTGAAAATGGTAAAGAATGTGATTAAAGGCTCTTTTCCTATTTCAAAAGTTTTAGTTTTCGAGGGTAATAGCTACGTATGTTGAAAAAATGAAGATATTAGACTATTTTATGATTGCACATGGTAAAGAATGTGATTAAAAGCTCTTTTCCTATTTCAAAAGTTTTAGTTTTCGAGGGTAATAGCTACGTATGTTGAAAAAATGAAGATATTAGACAATTTTATGATTCCACATGGTAAAGCATGTGATTAAAGGCTCTTTTCCTATTTCAAAAGTTTTAGTTTTCGAGGGTAATAGCTACGTATGTTGAAAAAATGAAGATATTAGACTATTTTATCATTGCAAATGGTAAAGAATGTGATTAAAGGCTCTTTTCCTATTTCAAAAGTTTTAGTTTTCGAGGGTAATTGCTACGTATGTTTAAAAAATAAAGATATTAGACTATTTTATGATTGCACATGGTAAAGAATTTGATTAAAGGCTCTTTTCCTATTTCAAAAGTTTTAGTTTTCGAAGGTAATAGCTGCGAATGCTGAAAAAATGAAGATATTAGACAATTTTATGATTGCACATGGTAAAGAATGTGATTAAAGGCTCTTTTCCTATTTCAAAAGTTTTAGTTTTCGAGGGTAATATCTATTTATGCCGAAAAAATGAAGATATTAGACTATTTTATGATTGCACATGGTAAAGAATGTGATTAAAGGCTCTTTTCTTATTTCAAAAGTTTTAGTTTTCGAGGGTAATAGCTACGTATGTTGAAAAAATGAAGATATTACACTATTTTATGATTGCAAATGGTAAAGAATGTGATTAAAGGCTCTTTTCCTATTTCAAAAGTTTTAGTTTTCGAGGGTAATAGCTACGTATTTTTGAAAAAATGAAGATATTAGACTATTTTATGATTGCACATGGTAAAGAATGTGATTAAAGGCTCTTTTCCTATTTCAAAAGTTTTAGTTTTCGAGGGTAATAGCTACGTATGTTGAAAAAATGAAGATATTAGACAATTTTATGATTGCACATGGTAAAGAATGTGATTAAAGGATCTTTTCCTATGTCAAAAGTTTTAGTTTTCGAGGGTAATAGCTACGTATGTTGAAAAAATGAAGATATTAGACTATTTTATGATTGCAAATGGTAAAGAATGTGATTAAAGGCTCTTTTCCTATTTCAAAAGTTTTTGTTTTCGAGGGTAATAGCTAGGTTTGTGGAAAAAATGAAGACATTAGACTATTTTATGATTGCACATGGTAAAGAATGTGATTAAAGGCTCTTTTCCTATTTCAAAAGTTTTAGTTTTCGAGGGTAATAGCTACGTATGTTGAAAAAATGAAGATATTAGACAATTTTATGATTGCACATGGTAAAGAATGTGATTAAAGGCTCTTTTCCTATTTCAAAAGTTTTAGTTTTTGAGGGTAATAGCTATTTATGCTTAAAAAATGAAGATATTAGACTATTTTATGATTGCACATGGTAAAGAATGTGATTAAAGGCTCTTTTCTTATTTCAAATGTTTAGTTTTCGAGGGTAATAGCTACGTATATTGAAAAAATGAAGATATTAGACTATTTTATGATTGCACATGGTAAAGAATGTGATTAAAGGCTCTTTTCCTATTTCAAAAGTTTTAGTTTTCGAGGGTAATAGCTACGTATGCTGAAAAAATGAAGATATTAGACTATTTTATGATTGCACATGGTAAAGAATGTGATTAAAGGCTCTTTTCCTATTTCAAAAGTTTTAGTTTTCAAGGGTAATAGCTACGTATGTTGAAAAAATGAAGATATTAGACAATTTTATGATTGCACATGGTAAAGAATGTGATTAAAGGCTCTTTTCCTATTTCAAAAGTTTTAGTTTTCGAGGGTAATAGCTATTTATGCTGAAAAATGAAGATATTAGACTATTTTATGATTGCACATGGTAAAGAATGTGATTAAAAGGCTCTTTTCCTATTTCAAAAGTTTCAGTTTTCGAGGGTAATAGCTACGTATGTTGAAAAAATGAAGATATTAGACTATTTTATGATTGCAAATGGTAAAGAATGTGATTAAAGGCTCTTTTCCTACGTCAAAAGTTTTAGTTTTCGAGGGTAATAGCTACGTATGTTGAAAAAATGAAGATATTAGACTATTTTATGATTGCACATGGTAAAGAATGTGATTAAAGGCTCTTTTCCTATTTCAAAAGTTTTAGTTTTCGAGGGTAATAGATACGTATGTTGAAAAAATTTAGATATTAGACTATTTTATGATTGCAAATGGTAAAGAATGTGATTAAAGGCTCTTTTCCTATTTCAAAAGTTTTAGTTTTCGAGGGTAATAGCTACGTATGTTGAAAAAATGAAGATATTAGACTATTTTATGATTGCAAATGGTAAAGAATGTGATTAAAGGCTATTTTCCTATTTCAAAAGTTTTAGTTTTCGAGGGTAATAGCTACGTATGTTGAAAAAATGAAGATATTAGACTATTTTATGATTGCACATGGTAAAGAATGTGATTAAAGGCTCTTTTCCTATTTCAAAAGTTTTAGTTTTCGAGGGTAATAGCTACGTATGATGAAAAAATGAAGATATTATACAATTTTATGATTGCACATGGTAAAGCATGTGATTAAAGGCTCTTTTCCTATTTCAAAAGTTTTAGTTTTCAAGGGTAATGGCTACGTATGTTGAAAAAAATGAAGATATTAGACTATTTTATGATTGCAAATGGTAAAGAATGTGACTAAAGGCTCTTTTCCTATGTCAAAAGTTTTAGTTTTCGAGGGTAATAGCTATGTCTGTTGAAAAAATGAACATATTAGACTATTTTATGATTGCACATGGTAAAGAATGTGATTAAAGGCTCTTTTCCTATGTCAAAAGTTTTAGTTTTCGAGGGTAATAGCTATGTATGTTGAAAAATGAAGATATTAGACTATTTTATGATTGCAAATGGTAAATAATGTGATTAAAGGCTCTTTTCCTATTTCAAAAGTTTTAGTTTTCGAGGGTAATAGCTACGTATGTTGAAAAAATGAAGATATTAAACTATTTTATGATTGCACATGGTAATGAATGTGATTAAAGGCTCTTTTCCTATTTCAAAAGTTTTAGTTTTCGAGGGTAATAGCTACGTATGTTGAAAAAATGAAGATATTAGACAATTTTATGATTGCACATGGTAAAGCATGTGATTAGAGGGTCTTTTCCTATTTCAAAAGTTTTAGTTTTCGAGGGTAATAGCTACGTATGTTGAAAAAATGAAGATATTAGACTATTTTATGATTGCAAATGGTAAAGAATGTGATTAAAGGCTCTTTTCCTATGTCAAAAGTTTTAGTTTTCGAGGGTAATAGCTATGTCTGTTGAAAAAATGAACATATTAGACTATTTTATGATTGCACATGGTAAAGAATGTGATTAAAGGCTCTTTTCCTATGTCAAAAGTCTTAGTTTTCGAGGGTAATAGCTACGTATGTTGAAAAAATGAAGATATTAGACTATTTTATGATTGCAAATGGTAAAGAATGTGATTAAAGGCTCTTTTCCTATGTCAAAAGTTTTAGTTTTCGAGGGTAATAGCTACGTATGTTGAAAAAATGAAGATATTACACTATTTTATGATTGCAAATGGTAAAGAATGTGATTAAAGGCTCTTTTCCTATTTCAAAAGTTTTAGTTTTCGAGGGTTAAAGCTACGTATTTTTGAAAAAATGAAGATATTAGACTATTTTATGATTGCACATGGTAAAGAATGTGATTAAAGGCTCTTTTCCTATTTCAAAAGTTTTAGTTTTCGAGGGTAATAGCTACGTATGTTGAAAAAATGAAGATATTAGACAATTTTATGATTGCACATGGTAAAGAATGTGATTAAAGGCTCTTTTCCTATTTCAAAAGTTTTAGTTTTCGAGGGTAATAGCTACGTATGTTGAAAAAATGAAGATATTAGATTATTTTATGATTGCAAATGGTAAAGAATGTGATTAAAGGCTCTTTTCCTATTTCAAAAGTTTTAGTTTTCGAGGGTAATAGCTACGTATGTTGAAAAAATGAAGATATTAGACTATTTTATGATTGCAAATGGTAAAGAATGTGATTAAAGGCTCTTTTCCTATTTCAAAAGTTTTAGTTTTCGAGGGTAATATCTATGTCTGTGGAAAAAATGAAGATATTAGACAATTTTATGATTGCACATGGTAAAGAATGTGATTAAAGGCTCTTTTCCTATTTCAAAAGTTTTAGTTTTCGAGGGTAATAGCTACGTATGTTGAAAAACTGAAGATATTAGACTATTTTATGATTGCACATGGTAAAGAATGTGATTAAAGGCTCTTTTCCTATTTCAAAAGTTTTAGTTTTCGAGGGTAATAGCTACGTATGTTGAAAAAATGAAGATATTAGACTATTTTATGATTGCAAATGGTAAAGAATGTGATTAAAGGCTCTTTTCCTATTTCAAAAGTTTTTGTTTTCAAGGGTAATAGCTAGGTCTCTGGAAAAAATGAAGATATTAGACAATTTTATGATTGCACATGGTAAAGAATGTGATTAAAGGCTCTTTTCCTATTTCAAAAGTTTTAGTTTTCGAGGGTAATAGCTACGTATGTTGAAAAAATGAAGATATTAGACTATTTTATGATTGCACATGGTAAAGAATGTGATTAAAGGCTCTTTTCCTATTTCAAAAGTTTTAGTTTTCGAGGGTAATAGCTACGTATGTTGAAAAAATGAAGATATTAGACAATTTTATGATTGCACATGGTAAAGAATGTGATTAAAGGCTCTTTTCCTATTTCAAAAGTTTTAGTTTTCGAGGGTAATAGCTACGTATGTTGAAAAAATGAAGATATTAGACTTTTTATGATTGCAAATGGTAAAGAATGTGATTAAAGGCTCTTTTCCTATTTCAAAAGTTTTAGTTTTCGAGGGTAATAGCTACGTATGTTGAAAAAATGAAGATATTAGACTATTTTATGATTGCACATGGTAAAGAATGTGATTAAAGGCTCTTTTCCTATTTCAAAAGTTTTAGTTTTCGAGGGTAATAGCTACGTATGCTGAAAAAATGAAGATATTAGACTATTTTATGATTGCACATGGTAAAGAATGTGATTAAAGGCTCTTTTCCTATTTCAAAAGTTTTAGTTTTCGAGGGTAATAGCTACGTATGTTGAAAAAATGAAGATATTAGACAATTTTATGATTGCACATGGTAAAGAATGTGATTAAAGGCTCTTTTCCTATTTCAAAAGTTTTAGTTTTCGAGGGTAATAGCTACGTATGTTGAAAAAATGAAGATATTAGACTATTTTATGATTGCACATGGTAAAGAATGTGATTAAAGGCTCTTTTCCTATTTCAAAAGTTTTAGTTTTCGAGGGTAATAGCTACGTATGTTGAAAAAATGAAGATATTAGACTATTTTATGATTGCACATGGTAAAGAATGTGATTAAAGGCTCTTTTCCTATTTCAAAAGTTTTAGTTTTCGAGGGTAATAGCTACGTATGTTGAAAAAATGAAGATATTAGACTATTTTATGATTGCACATGGTAAAGAATGTGATTAAAGGCTCTTTTCCTATTTCAAAAGTTTTAGTTTTCGAGGGTAATAGCTACGTATGTTGAAAAAATGAAGATATTAGACTATTTTATGATTGCAAATGGTAAAGAATGTGATTAAAGGCTCTTTTCCTATTTCAAAAGTTTTAGTTTTCGAGGGTAATAGCTACGTATGTTGAAAAAATGAAGATATTAGACTATTTTATGATTGCAAATGTAAAGAATGTGATTAAAGGCTCTTTTCCTATTTCAAAAGTTTTAGTTTTCGAGGGTAATAGCTACGTATGTTGAAAAAATGAAGATATTAGACTATTTTATGATTGCACATGGTAAAGAATGTGATTAAAGGCTCTTTTCCTATTTCAAAAGTTTTAGTTTTCGAGGGTAATAGCTACGTATGTGAAAAATGAAGATATTAGACAATTTTATGATTGCACATGGTAAAGCATGTGATTAAAGGCTCTTTTCCTATTTCAAAAGTTTTAGTTTTCAAGGGTAATGGCTACGTATGTTGAAAAAATGAAGATATTAGACTATTTTCTGATTGCAAATGGTAAAGAATGTGACTAAAGGCTCTTTTCCTATGTCAAAAGTTTTAGTTTTCGAGGGTAATAGCTATGTCTGTTGAAAAAATGAACATATTAGACTATTTTATGATTGCACATGGTAAAGAATGTGATTAAAGGCTCTTTTCCTATGTCAAAAGTTTTAGTTTTCGAGGGTAATAGCTACGTATGTTGAAAAAGTGAAGATATTAGACTATTTTATGATTGCAAATGGTAAATAATGTGATTAATGGCTCTTTTCCTATTTCAAAAGTTTTAGTTTTCGAGGGTAATAGCTACGTATGTTGAAAAAATGAAGATACTAGACAATTTTATGATTGCACATGGTAAAGCATGTGATTAGAGGGTCTTTTCCTATTTCAAAAGTTTTAGTTTTCGAGGGCAATAGCTACGTATGTTGAAAAAATGAAGATATTAGACTATTTTATGATTGCAAATGGTAAAGAATGTGATTAAAGGCTCTTTTCCTATGTCAAAAGTTTTAGTTTTCGAGGGTAATAGCTACGTATGTTGAAAAAATGAAGATATTACACTATTTTATGATTGCAAATGGTAAAGAATGTGATTAAAGGCTCTTTTCCTATTTCAAAAGTTTTAGTTTTCGAGGGTTAAAGCTACGTATTTTTGAAAAAATGAAGATATTAGACTATTTTATGATTGCACATGGTAAAGAATGTGATTAAAGGCTCTTTTCCTATTTCAAAAGTTTTAGTTTTCGAGGGTAATAGCTACGTATGTTGAAAAAATGAAGATATTAGACAATTTTATGATTGCACATGGTAAAGAATGTGATTAAAGGCTCTTTTCCTATTTCAAAAGTTTTAGTTTTCGAGGGTAATAGCTACGTATGTTGAAAAAATGAAGATATTAGACTATTTTATGAATGCAAATGGTAAAGAATGTGATTAAAGGCTCTTTTCCTATTTCAAAAGTTTTAGTTTTCGAGGGTAATAGCTACGTATGTTGAAAAAATGAAGATATTTGACTATTTTATGATTGCAAATGGTAAAGAATGTGATTAAAGGCTCTTTTCCTATTTCAAAAGTTTTAGTTTTTGAGGGTAATATCTATGTCTGTGGAAAAAATGAAGATATTAGACAATTTTATGATTGCACATGGTAAAGAATGTGATTAAAGGCTCTTTTCCTTTTTCAAAAGTTTTAGTTTTCGAGGGTAATAGCTACGTATGTTGAAAAAATGAAGATATTAGACTATTTTATGATTGCACATGGTAAAGAATGTGATTAAAGGCTCTTTTCCTATTTCAAAAGTTTTAGTTTTCGAGGGTAATAGCTACGTATGTTGAAAAAATGAAGATATTAGACTATTTTATGATTGCAAATGGTAAGGAATGTGATTAAAGGCTCTTTTCCTATTTCAAAAGTTTTTGTTTTCGAGGGTAATAGCTAGGTCTGTGGAAAAAATGAAGATATTAGACTATTTTATGATTGCACATGGTAAAGAATGTGATTAAAGGCTCTTTTCCTATTTCAAAAGTTTTAGTTTTCGAGGGTAATAGCTACGTATGTTGAAAAATGAAGATATTAGACTATTTTATGATTGCAAATGGTAAAGAATGTGATTAAAGGCTCTTTTCCTATTTCAAAAGTTTTAGTTTTCGAGGGTAATAGCTACGTATGTTGAAAAAATGAAGATATTAGACAATTTTATGATTGCACATGGTAAAGAATGTGATTAAAGGCTCTTTTCCTATTTCAAAAGTTTCAGTTTTCGAGGGTAATAGCTACGTATGTTGAAAAAATGGAGATATTAGACTATTTTATGATTGCACATGGTAAAGAATGTGATTAAAGGCTCTTTTCCTATTTCTAAAGTTTTAGTTTTCGAGGGTAATAGCTACGTATGTTGAAAAAATGAAGATATTAGACAATTTTATGATTGCACATGGTAAAGCATGTGATTAAAGGCTCTTTTCCTATTTCAAAAGTTTTAGTCTTCGAGGGTAATAGCTACGTATGTTGAAAAAATGAAGATATTAGACTTTTTTATGATTGCAAATGGTAAAGAATGTGATTAAAGGCTCTTTTCCTATTTCAAAAGTTTTAGTTTTCGAGGGTAATAGCTACGTATGTTGAAAAAATGAAGATATTAGACTATTTTATGATTGCACATGGTAAAGAATGTGATTAAAGGCTCTTTTCCTATTTCAAAAGTTTTAGTTTTCGAGGGTAATAGCTATGTCTGTTGAAAAAATGAACATATTAGACTATTTTATGATTGC
>NW_027066178.1:0-19404 GCF_032884065.1 Artemia franciscana
TGTGATTAAAGGCCTTTTCTTATTTCAAAAGTTTTAGTTTTCGAGGGTAATAGCTTTGTCTGTGGAAAAAATGAAGATATTAGACAATTTTATGATTGCACATGGTAAAGAATGTGATTAAAGGCTCTTTTCCTATTTCAAAAGTTTTAGTTTTCGAGGGTAATAGCTACGTATGTTGAAAAAATGAAGATATTAGACTATTTTATGATTACATGTAAAGAATGTGATTAAAGGCTCTTTTCCTATTTCAAAAGTTTTAGTTTTCGAGGGTAATAGCTTTGTCTGTGGAAAAAATGAAGATATTAGACAATTTTATGATTGCACATGGTAAAGAATGTGATTAAAGGCTCTTTTCCTATGTCAAAAGTTTTAGTTTTCGAGGGTAATAGCTACGTATGTTGAAAAAATGAAGATATTAGACTATTTTATGATTGCACATGGTAAAGAATGTGATTAAAGGCTCTTTTCCTATGTCAAAAGTTTAGTTTTCGAGGGTAATAGCTACGTATGTTGAAAAAATGAAGATATTAGACTATTTTATGATTGCAAATGGTAAAGAATGTGATTAAAGGCTCTTTTCCTATTTCAAAAGTTTTAGTTTTCGAGGGTAATAGCTACGTATGTTGAAAAAATGAAGATATTAGACTATTTTATGATTGCAAATGGTAAAGAATGTGATTAAAGGCTCTTTTCCTATGTCAAAAGTTTTAGTTTTCGAGGGTAATAGCTACATTGTGAAAAAATGAAGATATTAGACTATTTTATGATTGCACATGGTAAAGAATGTGATTAAAGGCTCTTTTTTCCTATGTCAAAAGTTTTAGTTTTCGAGGGTAATAGCTTTGTCTGTGGAAAAAATGAAGATATTAGACAATTTTATGATTGCACATGGTAAAGAATGTGATTAAAGGCTCTTTCCTATTTCAAAAGTTTTAGTTTTCGAGGGTAATAGCTACGTATGTTGAAAAAATGAAGATATTAGACTATTTTATGATTGCAAATGGTAAAGAATGTGATTAAAGGCTCTTTTCCTATTTCAAAAGTTTTAGTTTTCGAGGGTAATAGCTACGTATGTTGAAAAAATGAAGATATTAGACTATTTTATGATTGCAAATGGTAAAGAATGTGATTAAAGGCTCTTTTCCTATGTCAAAAGTTTTAGTTTTCGAGGGTAATAGCTACGTATGTTGAAAAAATGAAGATATTAGACTATTTTATGATTGCAAATGGTAAAGAATGTGATTAAAGGCTCTTTTCCTATGTCAAAAGTTTTAGTTTTCGAGGGTAATAGCTACGTATGTTGAAAAAATGAAGATATTAGACTATTTTATGATTGCAAATGGTAAAGAATGTGATTAAAGGCTCTTTTCCTATTTCAAAAGTTTTAGTTTTCGAGGGTAATAGCTACGTATGTTGAAAAAATGAAGATATTAGACTATTTTATGATTGCAAATGGTAAAGAATGTGATTAAAGGCTCTTTTCCTATTTCAAAAGTTTTAGTTTTCGAGGGTAATAGCTACGTTGTTGAAAAAATGAAGATATTAGACTATTTTATGATTGCACATGGTAAAGAATGTGATTAAAGGCTCTTTTCCTATGTCAAAAGTTTTAGTTTTCGAGGGTAATAGCTACGTATGTTGAAAAAATGAAGATATTAGACTATTTTATGATTGCACATGGTAAAGAATGTGATTAAAGGCTCTTTTCCTATTTCAAAAGTTTTAGTTTTCGAGGGTAATAGCTACGTATGTTGAAAAAATGAAGATATTAGACTATTTTATGATTGCACATGGTAAAGAATGTGATTAAAGGCTCTTTTCCTATGTCAAAAGTTTTAGTTTTCAGGGTAATAGCTAAATATGTTGAAAAAATGAAGATATTAGACTATTTTATGATTGCAAATGGTAAAGAATATGATTAAAGGCTCTTTTCCTATGTCAAAAGTTTTATTTTTCGAGGATAATAGCTTTGTCTGTGGAAAAAATGAAGATATTAGACAATTTTATGATTGCACATGGTAAAGAATGTGATTAAAGGCTCTTTTCCTATTTCAAAAGTTTTAGTTTTCGAGGGTAATAGCTAGTATGTTGAAAAAATGAAGATATTAGACTATTTTATGATTGCAAATGGTAAAGAATGTGATTAAAGGCTCTTTTCCTATGTCAAAAGTTTTACTTTTCGAGGGTAATAGCTACGTATGTTGAAAAAATGAAGATATTAGACAATTTTATGATTGCACATGGTAAAGGATGTGATTAAAGGCTCTTTTCCTATTTCAAAAGTTTTAGTTTTCAAGGGTAATAGCTACGTATGTTGAAAAAATGAAGATATTAGACTATTTTATGATTGCAATGGTAAAGAATGTGATTAAAGGCTCTTTTCCTATTTCAAAAGTTTTAGTTTTCGAGGGTAATAGCTTATGTTGAAAAAATGAAGATATTAGACTATTTTATGATTGCAAATGGTAAAGAATGTGATTAAAGGCTCTTTTCCTATTTCAAAAGTTTTAGTTTTCGAGGGTAATAGCTTTGTCTGAAAAAATGAAGATATTAGACTATTTTATGATTGCACATGGTAAAGAATGTGATTAAAGGCTCTTTTCCTATGTCAAAAGTTTTAGTTTTCGAGGGTAATAGCTACATATGTTGAAAAAATGAAGATATTAGACTATTTTATGATTGCAAATGGTAAAGAATGTGATTAAAGGCTCTTTTCCTATTTCAAAAGTTTTAGTTTTCGAGGGTAATAGCTACGTATGTTGAAAAAATGAAGATATTAGACTATTTTATGATTGCACATGGTAAAGAATGTGATTAAAGGCTCTTTTCCTATGTCAAAAGTTTTAGTTTTCGAGGTAATAGCTAAATATGTTGAAAAAATGAAGATATTAGACTATTTTATGATTGCAAATGGTAAAGAATGTGATTAAAGGCTCTTTTCCTATTTCAAAAGTTTTAGTTTTCGAGGGTAAATAGCTAGGTCTGTGGAAAAACTGAAGATATTAGACTATTTTATGATTGCACATGGTAAAGAATGTGATTAAAGGCTCTTTTCCTATGTCAAAAGTTTTAGTTTTCGAGGGTAATAGCTACGTATATTGAAAAAATGAAGATGATTAAAGGCTCTTTTCCTATTTCAAAAGTTTTAGTTTTCGAGGGTAATAGCTACGTATGTTGAAAAAATGAAGATATTAGACTATTTTATGATTGCAAATGGTAAAGAATGTGATTAAAGGCTCTTTTCCTATTTCAAAAGTTTTATTTTCGAGGGTAATAGCTACGTATGTTGAAAAAATGAAGATATTAGACTATTTTATGATTGCACATGGTAAAGAATGTGATTAAAGGCTCTTTTCCTATGTCAAAAGTTTTAGTTTTCAGGGTAATAGCTAAATATGTTGAAAAAATGAAGATATTAGACTATTTTATGATTGCAAATGGTAAAGAATGTGATTAAAGGCTCTTTTCCTATTTCAAAAGTTTTAGTTTTCGAGGGAATAGCTTTGTCTGTGGAAAAAATGAAGATATTAGACAATTTTATGATTGCACATGGTAAAGAATGTGATTAAAGGCTCTTTTCCTATGTCAAAAGTTTTAGTTTTCGAGGGTAATAGCTACGTATGTTGAAAAAATGAAGATATTAGACAATTTTATGATTGCACATGGTAAAGAATGTGATTAAAGGCTCTTTTCCTATTCAAAAGTTTTAGTTTTCGAGGGTAATAGCTACGTATGTTGAAAAAATGAAGATATTAGACTATTTTATGATTGCAAATGGTAAAGAATGTGATTAAAGGCTCTTTTCCTATGTCAAAAGTTTTAGTTTTCGAGGGTAATAGCTACGTATGTTGAAAAAATGAAGATATTAGACAATTTTATGATTGCACATGGTAAAGGATGTGATTAAAGGCTCTTTTCCTATTTCAAAAGTTTTAGTTTTCAAGGGTAATAGCTACGTATGTTGAAAAAATGAAGATATTAGACTATTTTATGATTGCAAATGGTAAAGAATGTGATTAAAGGCTCTTTTCTATTTCAAAAGTTTTAGTTTTCGAGGGTAATAGCTTTGTCTGTGGAAAAAATGAAGATATTAGACAATTTTATGATTGCACATGGTAGAGAATGTGATTAAAGGCTCTTTTCCTATTTCAAAAGTTTTAGTTTTCGAGGGTAATAGCTACGTATGTTGAAAAAATGAAGATATTAGACTATTTTATGATTGCACATGGTAAAGAATGTGATTAAAGGCTCTTTTCCTATGTCAAAAGTTTTAGTTTTCGAGGGTAATAGCTACATATGTTGAAAAAATGAAGATATTAGACTATTTTATGATTGCAAATGGTAAAGAATGTGATTAAAGGCTCTTTTCCTATTTCAAAAGTTTTAGTTTTCGAGGGTAATAGCTACGTATGTTGAAAAAATGAAGATATTAGACTATTTTATGATTGCACATGGTAAAGAATGTGATTAAAGGCTCTTTTCCTATGTCAAAAGTTTTAGTTTTCGAGGGTAATAGCTACGTATGTTGAAAAAATGAAGATATTAGACTATTTTATGATTGCAAATGGTAAAGAATGTGATTAAAGGCTCTTTTCCTATTTCAAAAGTTTTAGTTTTCGAGGGTAATAGCTACGTTGTTGTGAAAAAATGAAGATATTAGACAATTTTATGATTGCAATGGTAAAGAATGTGATTAAAGGCTCTTTTCCTATTCAAAAGTTTTAGTTTTCGAGGGTAATAGCTACGTATGTTGAAAAAATGAAGATATTAGACTATTTTATGATTGCAATGGTAAAGAATGTGATTAAAGGCTCTTTTCCTATGTCAAAAGTTTAGTTTTCGAGGGTAATAGCTACGTATGTTGAAAAAATGAAGATATTAGACTATTTTATGATTGCAAATGGTAAAGAATGTGATTAAAGGCTCTTTTCCTTATTTCAAAAGTTTTAGTTTTCGAGGGTAATAGCTACGTATGTTGAAAAAATGAAGATATTAGACTATTTTATGATTGCAAATGGTAAAGAATGTGATTAAAGGCTCTTTTCCTATTTCAAAAGTTTTAGTTTTCGAGGGTAATAGCTTTGTCTGTGGAAAAAATGAAGATATTAGACAATTTTATGATTGCACATGGTAAAAAATGTGATTAAAGGCTCTTTTCCTATTTCAAAAGTTTTAGTTTTCGAGGGTAATAGCTACGTATGTTGAAAAAATGAAGATATTAGACTATTTTATGATTACAAATGGTAAAGAATGTGATTAAAGGCTCTTTTCATATTTCAAAAGTTTTAGTTTTCGAGGGTAATATCTTTGTCTGTGGAAAAAATGAAGATATTAGACATTTTATGATTGCACATGGTAAAGAATGTGATTAAAGGCTCTTTTCCTATTTCAAAAGTTTTAGTTTTCGAGGGTAATAGCTACGTATGTTGAAAAAATGAAGATATTAGACTATTTTATGATTGCACATGGTAAAGAATGTGATTAAAGGCTCTTTTCCTATGTCAAAAGTTTTAGTTTTCGAGGGTAATAGCTACGTATGTTGAAAAAATGAAGATATTAGACTATTTTATGATTGCAAATGGTAAAGAATGTGATTAAAGGCTCTTTTCCTATTTCAAAAGTTTTAGTTTTCGAGGGTAATAGCTTTGTCTCTGGAAAAAATGAAGATATTAGACAGTTTTATGATTGCACATGGTAAAGAATGTGATTAAAGGCTCTTTTCCTATGTCAAAAGTTTTAGTTTTCGAGGGTAATAGCTAGGTCTGTGAAAAAATGAAGATATTAGACTATTTTATGATTGCACATGGTAAAGAATGTGATTAAAGGCTCTTTTCCTATGTCAAAAGTTTTAGTTTTCGAGGGTAATAGCTTTGTTGAAAAAATGAAGATATTAGACAATTTTATGATTGTACATGGTAAAGAATGTGATTAAAGGCTCTTTTCCTATTTCAAAAGTTTTAGTTTTCGAGGGTAATAGCTACGTATGTTGAAAAAATGAAGATATTAGACTATTTTATGATTGCAAATGGTAAAGAATGTGATTAAAGGCTCTTTTCCTATGTCAAAAGTTTTAGTTTTCGAGGGTAATAGCTACGTATGTTTAAAAAATGAAGATATTAGACTATTTTATGATTGCAAATGGTAAAGAATGTGATTAAAGGCTCTTTTCCTATGTCAAAAGTTTTAGTTTTCGAGGGTAATAGCTACGTATGTTAAAAAAATGAAGATATTAGACAATTTTATGATTGCACATGGTAAAGAATGTGATTAAAGGCTCTTTTCCTATTTCAAAAGTTTTAGTTTTCGAGGGTAATAGCTACGTATGTTGAAAAAATGAAGATATTAGACTATTTTATGATTGCAAACGGTAAAGAATGTGATTAAAGGCTCTTTTCCTATTTCAAAAGTTTTAGTTTTCGAGGGTAATAGCTACGTATGTTGAAAAAATGAAGATATTAGACTATTTATGATTGCAAATGGTAAAGAATGTGATTAAAGGCTCTTTTCTATTTCAAAAGTTTTAGTTTTCGAGGGTAATAGCTACGTTTGTTGAAAAAATGAAGATATTAGACTATTTTATGATTGCACATGGTAAAGAATGTGATTAAAGGCTCTTTTCCTATTTCAAAAGTTTTAGTTTTCGAGGGTAATAGCTTTGTCTGTGGAAAAAATGAAGATATTAGACAATTTTATGATTGCACATGGTAAAGAATGTGATTAAAGGCTCTTTTCCTATGTCAAAAGTTTTAGTTTTCGAGGGTAATAGCTACGTATGTTGAAAAAATGAAGATATTAGACTATTTTATGATTGCAAATGGTAAAGAATGTGATTAAAGGCTCTTTTCCTATTTCAAAAGTTTTAGTTTTCGAGGGTAATAGCTACGTATGTTGAAAAAATGAAGATATTAGACTATTTTATGATTGCAAATGGTAAAGAATGTGATTAAAGGCTCTTTTCCTATGCAAAAGTTTTAGTTTTCGAGGGTAATAGCTACGTATGTTAAAAAATGAAGATATTAGACTATTTTATGATTGCAAATGGTAAAGAATGTGATTAAAGGCTCTTTTCCTATTTCAAAAGTTTTAGTTTTCGAGGGTAATAGCTACGTTGTTGAAAAAATGAAGATATTAGACTATTTTATGATTGCACATGGTAAAGAATGTGATTAAAGGCTCTTTTCCTATTTCAAAAGTTTTAGTTTTCAGGGTAATAGCTACGTATGTTGAAAAAATGAAGATATTAGACTATTTTATGATTGCAAATGGTAAAGAATGTGATTAAAGGCTCTTTTCCTATTTCAAAAGTTTTAGTTTTCGAGGGTAATAGCTTTGTCTGTGGAAAAAATGAAGATATTAGACAATTTTATGATTGCACATGGTAAAGAATGTGATTAAAGGCTCTTTTCCTATTTCAAAAGTTTTAGTTTTCGAGGGTAATAGCTACGTTGTTGAAAAAATGAAGATATTAGACTATTTTATGATTGCACATGGTAAAGAATGTGATTAAAGGCTCTTTTCCTATGTCAAAAGTTTTAGTTTTCGAGGGTAATAGCTACGTATGTTGAAAAAATGAAGATATTAGACAATTTTATGATTGCAAATGGTAAAGAATGTGATTAAAGGCTCTTTTCCTATGTCAAAAGTTTTAGTTTTCGAGGGTAATAGCTACGTATGTTGAAAAAATGAAGATATTAGACTATTTTATGATTGCACATGGTAAAGAATGTGATTAAAGGCTCTTTTCCTATGTCAAAAGTTTTAGTTTTCGAGGGTAATAGCTACGTATGTTGAAAAAATGAAGATATTAGACTATTTTATGATTGCAAATGGTAAAGAATGTGATTAAAGGCTCTTTTCCTATTTCAAAAGTTTTAGTTTTCGAGGGTAATAGCTTTGTCTGTGGAAAAAATGAAGATATTAGACAATTTTATGATTGCACATGGTAAAGAATGTGATTAGAGGCTCTTTTCCTATGTCAAAAGTTTTAGTTTTCGAGGGTAATAGCTACGTATGTTGAAAAAATGAAGATATTAGACTATTTTATGATTGCAAATGGTAAAGAATGTGATTAAAGGCTCTTTTCCTATTTCAAAAGTTTTAGTTTTCGAGGGTAATAGCTACGTATGTTGAAAAAATGAAGATATTAGACTATTTTATGATTGCACATGGTAAAGAATGTGATTAAAGGCTCTTTTCCTATGCCAAAAGTTTTATTTTTCGAGGGTAATAGCTACGTATGTTAAAAAAATGAAGATATTAGACTATTTTATGATTGCAAATGTTAAAGAATGTGATTAAAGGCTCTTTTCCTATGTCAAAAGTTTTAGTTTTCGAGGGTAATAGCTCTGTATGTTGAAAAAATGAAGATATTAGACTATTTTATGATTGCAAATGGTAAAGAATGTGATTAAAGGCTCTTTTCCTATTTCAAAAGTTTTAGTTTTCGAGGGTAATAGCTTTGTCCGTGGAAAAAATGAAGATATTAGACATTTTATGATTGCACATGGTAAAGAATGTGATTAAAGGCTCTTTTCCTATGTCAAAAGTTTTAGTTTTCGAGGGTAATAGCTACGTATGTTGAAAAAATGAAGATATTAGACTATTTTATGATTGCATATGGTAAAGAATGTGATTAAAGGCTCTTTTCCTATGTCAAAAGTTTTAGTTTTCGAGGGTAATAGCTACGTATGTTGAAAAAATGAAGATATTAGACTATTTTATGATTGCAAATGGTAAAGAATGTGATTAAAGGCTCTTTTCCTATTTCAAAAGTTTTAGTTTTCGAGGGTAATAGCTTTGTCTCTGGAAAAAATGAAGATATTAGACATTTTATGATTGCACATGGTAAAGAATGTGATTAAAGGCTCTTTTCCTATGTCAAAAGTTTTAGTTTTCGAGGGTAATAGCTAGGTCTGTGAAAAAATGAAGATATTAGACTATTTTATGATTGCAATGGTAAAGAATGTGATTAAAGGCTCTTTTCCTATGTCAAAAGTTTTAGTTTTCGAGGGTAATAGCTTTGTCTGTGGAAAAAATGAAGATATTAGACAATTTTATGATTGTACATGGTAAAGAATGTGATTAAAGGCTCTTTTCCTATTTCAAAAGTTTTAGTTTTCGAGGGTAATAGCTACGTATGTTTAAAAAATGAAGATATTAGACTATTTTATGATTGCAAATGGTAAAGAATGTGATTAAAGGCTCTTTTCCTATGTCAAAAGTTTTAGTTTTCGAGGGTAATAGCTACGTATGTTTAAAAAATGAAGATATTAGACTATTTTATGATTGCAAATGGTAAAGAATGTGATTAAAGGCTCTTTTCCTATTTCAAAAGTTTTAGTTTTCGAGGGTAATAGCTACATATGTTAAAAAATGAAGATATTAGACAATTTTATGATTGCACATGGTAAAGGATGTGATTAAAGGCTCTTTTCCTATTTCAAAAGTTTTAGTTTTCGAGGGTAATAGCTACGTTGTTGAAAAAATGAAGATATTAGACTATTTTATGATTGCACATGGTAAAGAATGTGATTAAAGGCTCTTTTCCTATGTCAAAAGTTTTAGTTTTCGAGGGTAATAGCTACATTTCTTGAAAAAATGAAGATATTAGACTATTTTATGATTGCACATGGTAAAGAATGTGATTAAAGGCTCTTTTCCTATTTCAAAAGTTTTAGTTTTCGAGGGTAATAGCTTATGTCTGTGGAAAAAATGAAGATATTAGACAATTTTATGATTGCACATGGTAAAGAATGTGATTAAAGGCTCTTTTCCTATGTCAAAAGTTTTAGTTTTCGAGGGTAATAGCTAGTCTGTGAAAAAATGAAGATATTAGACTATTTTATGATTGCACATGGTAAAAATGTGATTAAAGGCTCTTTTCCTATGTCAAAAGTTTTAGTTTTCGAGGGTAATAGCTACGTTGTCTGTGGAAAAAATGAAGATATTAGACTATTTTATGATTGCACATGGTAAAGAATGTGATTAAAGGCTCTTTTCCTATGTCAAAAGTTTTAGTTTTCGAGGGTAATAGCTACGTATGTTTAAAAAATGAAGATATTAGACTATTTTATGATTGCAAATGGTAAAGAATGTGATTAAAGGCTCTTTTCCTATGTCAAAAGTTTTAGTTTTCGAGGATAATAGCTACGTATGTTAAAAAATGAAGATATTAGACAATTTTATGATTGCACATGGTAAAGGATGTGATTAAAGGCTCTTTTCCTATTTCAAAAGTTTTAGTTTTCGAGGGTAATAGCTACGTTTGTTGAAAAAATGAAGATATTAGACTATTTTATGATTGCACATGGTAAAGAATGTGATTAAAGGCTCTTTTCCTATGTCAAAAGTTTTAGTTTTCGAGGGTAATAGCTACATATATTGAAAAAATGAAGATATTAGACTATTTTATGATTGCAAATGGTAAAGAATGTGATTAAAGGCTCTTTTCCTATTTCAAAAGTTTTAGTTTTCGAGGGAAATAGCTTTGTCTGTGGAAAAAATGAAGATATTAGACAATTTTATGATTGCACATGGTAAAGTATGTGATTAAAGGCTCTTTTCCTATGTCAAAAGTTTTAGTTTTCGAGGGTAATAGCTAGGTCTGTGAAAAAATGAAGATATTAGACTATTTTATGATTGCACATGGTAAAGAATGTGATTAAAGGCGTTTTTCCTATGTCAAAAGTTTTAGTTTTCTAGGGTAATAGCTTTGTCTGTGGAAAAAATGAAGATATTAGACAATTTTATGATTGCACATGGTAAAGAATGTGATTAAAGGCTCTTTTCCTATTTCAAAAGTTTTAGTTTTCGAGGGTAATAGCTACGTATGTTTAAAAAATGAATATATTAGACTATTTTATGATTGCAAATGGTAAAAAATGTGATTAAAGGCTCTTTTCCTATGTCAAAAGTTTTAGTTTTCGAGGGTAATAGCTACGTATGTTAAAAAAATGAAGATATTAGACAATTTTATGATTGCACATGGTAAAGGAAGTGATTAAAGGCCTTTTCCTATTTCAAAAGTTTTAGTTTTCAAGGGTTATAGCTACGTAAGTTGAAAAAATAGACTATTTTATGATTGCAAATGGTAAAGAATGTGATTAAAGGCTCTTTTCCTATTTCAAAATTCTACGTTATTCTACGTATTCTACGTATGTTGAAAAAATGAAGATATTAGACTATTTTATGATTGCACATGGTAAAGAATGTGATTAAAGGCTCTTTTCCTATGTCAAAAGTTTTAGTTTTCAAGGGTAATAGCTACATATGTTGAAAAAATGAAGATATTAGACTATTTTATGATTGCAAATGGTAAAGAATGTGATTAAAGGCTCTTTTCCTATATCAAAAGTTTTAGTTTTCTAGGGTAATAGCTTTGTCTGTGGAAAAAATGAAGATATTAGACAATTTTATGATTGCACATGGTAAAGAATGTGATAAAAGGCTCTTTTCCTATTTCAAAAGTTTTAGTTTTCGAGGGTAATAGCTACGTATGTTTAAAAAATGAATATATTAGACTATTTTATGATTGCAAATGGTAAAAAATGTGATTAAAGGCTCTTTTCCTATGTCAAAAGTTTTAGTTTTCGAGGGTAATAGCTACGTATGTTAAAAAAATGAAGATATTAGACAATTTTATGATTGCACAAGGTAAAGGAAGTGATTAAAGGCTCTTTTCCTATTTCAAAAGTTTTAGTTTTCAAGGGTTATAGCTACGTAAGTTGAAAAAATAGACTATTTTATGATTGCAAATGGTAAAGAATGTGATTAAAGGCTCTTTTCCTATTTCAAAATTCTACGTTATTCTACGTATTCTACGTATGTTGAAAAATACGTAGTTTTTATACGTAATTTTATGATTGCAAATGGTAAAGAATGTGATTAAAGGCTCTTTTCCTATGCAAAAGTTTTAGTTTTCGAGGGTAATAGCTTTGTCTGTGGAAAAAATGAAGATATTAGACAATTTTATGATTGCACATGGTAAAGAATGTGATTAAAGGCTCTTTTCCTAGGTCAAAAGTTTTAGTTTTCGAGGGTATAGCTACGTATGTTGAAAAAATGAAGATATTAGACTATTTTATGATTGCAAATGGTAAAGAATGTGATTAAAGGCTCTTTTCCTATGTCAAAAGTTTTAGTTTTCGAGGGTAATAGCTACGTATGTTAAAAAATGAAGATATTAGACTATTTTATGATTGCAAATGGTAAAGAATGTGATTAAAGGCTCTTTTCCTATTTCAAAAGTTTTAGTTTTCGAGGGTAATAGCTACGTATGTTGAAAAAATGAAGATATTAGACTATTTTATGATTGCAAATGGTAAAGAATGTGATTAAAGGCTCTTTTCTATTTCAAAAGTTTTAGTTTTCGAGGGTAATAGCTTTGTCTGTGGAAAAAATGAAGATATTAGACAATTTTATGATTGCACATGGTAAAGAATGTGATTAAAGGCTCTTTTCCTATTTCAAAAGTTTTAGTTTTCGAGGGTAATAGCTACGTATGTTGAAAAAATGAAGATATTAGACTATTTTATGATTGCAAATGGTAAAGAATGTGATTAAAGGCTCTTTTCTATTTCAAAAAATTTAGTTTTCGAGGGTAATAGCTTTGTCTGTGGAAAAAATGAAGATATTAGACAATTTTATGATTGCACATGGTAAAGAATGTGATTAAAGGCTCTTTTCCTATTTCAAAAGTTTTAGTTTTCGAGGGTAATAGCTACGTATGTTGAAAAAATGAAGATATTAGACTATTTTATGATTGCACATGGTAAAGAATGTGATTAAAGGCTCTTTTCCTATGTCAAAAGTTTTAGTTTTCGAGGGTAATAGCTACATATGTTGAAAAAATGAAGATATTAGACTATTTTATGATTGCAAATGGTAAAGAATGTGATTAAAGGCTCTTTTCCTATTTCAAAAGTTTTAGTTTTCGAGGGTAATAGCTTTGTCTGTGGAAAAAATGAAGATATTAGACAATTTTATGATTGCACATGGTAAAGAATGTGATTAAAGGCTCTTTTCCTAGGTCAAAAGTTTTAGTTTTCGAGGGTAATAGCTACGTATGTTGAAAAAATGAAGATATTAGACTATTTTATGATTGCAAATGGTAAAGAATGTGATTAAAGGCTCTTTTCCTATGTCAAAAGTTTTAGTTTTCGAGGGTAATAGCTACGTATGTTAAAAAATGAAGATATTAGACTATTTTATGATTGCAAATGGTAAAGAATGTGATTAAAGGCTCTTTTCCTATGTCAAAAGTTTTAGTTTTCGAGGGTAATAGCTACGTATGTTGAAAAAATGAAGATATTAGACTATTTTATGATTGCAAATGGTAAAGAATGTGATTAAAGGCTCTTTTCCTATGTCAAAAGTTTTAGTTTTCGAGGGTAATAGCTACGTATGTTGAAAAAATGAAGATATTAGACTATTTTATGATTGCAAATGGTAAAGAATGTGATTAAAGGCTCTTTTCCTATTTCAAAAGTTTTAGTTTTCGAGGGTAATAGCTACGTATGTTGAAAAAATGAAGATATTAGACTATTTTATGATTGCAAATGGTAAAGAATGTGATTAAAGGCTCTTTTCCTATTTCAAAAGTTTTAGTTTTCGAGGGTAATAGCTTTGTCTGTGGAAAAAATGAAGATATTAGACAATTTTATGATTGCACATGGTAAAGAATGTGATTAAAGGCTCTTTTCCTATTTCAAAAGTTTTAGTTTTCGAGGGTTAATAGCTACGTATGTTGAAAAAATGAAGATATTAGACTATTTTATGATTACAAATGGTAAAGAATGTGATTAAAGGCTCTTTTCCTATTTCAAAAGTTTTAGTTTTCGAGGGTAATATCTTTGTCTGTGGAAAAAATGAAGATATTAGACAATTTTATGATTGCACATGGTAAAGAATGTGATTAAAGGCTCTTTTCCTATTTCAAAAGTTTTAGTTTTCGAGGGTAATAGCTACGTATGTTGAAAAAATGAAGATATTAGACTATTTTATGATTGCACATGGTAAAGAATGTGATTAAAGGCTCTTTTCCTATGTCAAAAGTTTTAGTTTTCGAGGGTAATAGCTACGTATGTTGAAAAAATGAAGATATTAGACTATTTTATGATTGCAAATGGTAAAGAATGTGATTAAAGGCTCTTTTCCTATTTCAAAAGTTTTAGTTTTCGAGGGTAATAGCTACGTATGTTGAAAAAATGAAGATATTAGACTATTTTATGATTGCACATGGTAAAGAATGTGATTAAAGGCTCTTTTCCTATGTCAAAAGTTTTAGTTTTCGAGGGTAATAGCTACGTATGTGAAAAAAATGAAGATATTAGACTATTTTATGATTGCACATGGTAAAGAATGTGATTAAAGGCTCTTTTCCTATGTCAAAAGTTTTAGTTTTCGAGGGTAATAGCTTTGTCTGTGGAAAAAATGAAGATATTAGACAATTTTATGATTGTACATGGTAAAGAATGTGATTAAAGGCTCTTTTCCTATTTCAAAAGTTTTAGTTTTCGAGGGTAATAGCTACGTATGTTGAAAAAATGAAGATATTAGACTATTTTATGATTGCAAATGGTAAAGAATGTGATTAAAGGCTCTTTTCCTATGTCAAAAGTTTTAGTTTTCGAGGGTAATAGCTACGTATGTTGAAAAAATGAAGATATTAGACTATTTTATGATTGCAAATGGTAAAGAATGTGATTAAAGGCTCTTTTCCTATGTCAAAAGTTTTAGTTTTCGAGGGTAATAGCTACGTATGTTAAAAAATGAAGATATTAGACAATTTTATGATTGCACATGGTAAAGAATGTGATTAAAGGCTCTTTTCCTATTTCAAAAGTTTTAGTTTTCAGGGTAAGAGCTACGTATGTTGAAAAAATGAAGATATTAGACTATTTTATGATTGCAAATGGTAAAGAATGTGATTAAAGGCTCTTTTCCTATTTCAAAAGTTTTAGTTTTCGAGGGTAATAGCTTTGTCTGTGGAAAAAATGAAGATATTAGACAATTTTATGATTGCACATGGTAAAGAATGTGATTAAAGGCTCTTTTCCTATTTCAAAAGTTTTAGTTTTCGAGGGTAATAGCTACGTTGTTGAAAAAATGAAGATATTAGACTATTTTATGATTGCACATGGTAAAGAATGTGATTAAAGGCTCTTTTCCTATTTCAAAAGTTTTAGTTTTCGAGGGAAATAGCTTTGTCTGTGGAAAAAATGAAGATATTAGACAATTTTATGATTGCACATGGTAAAGAATGTGATTAAAGGCTCTTTTCCTATGTCAAAAGTTTTAGTTTTCGAGGGTAATAGCTACGTATGTTGAAAAAATGAAGATATTAGACTATTTTATGATTGCAAATGGTAAAGAATGTGATTAAAGGCTCTTTTCCTATGTCAAAAGTTTTAGTTTTCGAGGGTAATAGCTACGTATGTTGAAAAAATGAAGATATTAGACTATTTTATGATTGCAAATGGTAAAGAATGTGATTAAAGGCTCTTTTCCTATGCAAAAGTTTTAGTTTTCGAGGGTAATAGCTACGTATGTTAAAAAATGAAGATATTAGACTATTTTATGATTGCAAATGGTAAAGAATGTGATTAAAGGCTCTTTTCCTATTTCAAAAGTTTTAGTTTTCGAGGGTAATAGCTTTGTCTGTGGAAAAAATGAAGATATTAGTCAATTTTATGATTGCACATGGTAAAGATTGTGATTAAAGGCTCTTTTCCTATTTCAAAAGTTTTAGTTTTCGAGGGTAATAGCTACGTATGTTGAAAAAATGAAGATATTAGACTATTTTATGATTGCAAACGGTAAAGAATGTGATTAAAGGCTCTTTTCCTATTTCAAAAGTTTTAGTTTTCGAGGGTAATAGCTTTGTCTGTGGAAAAAATGAAGATATTAGACAATTTTATGATTGCACATGGTAAAGAATGTGATTAAAGGCTCTTTTCCTATTTCAAAAGTTTTAGTTTTCGAGGGTAATAGCTACGTATGTTGAAAAAATGAAGATATTAGACTATTTTATGATTGCACATGGTAAAGAATGTGATTAAAGGCTCTTTTCCTATGTCAAAAGTTTTAGTTTTCGAGGGTAATAGCTACGTATGTTGAAAAAATGAAGATATTAGACAATTTTATGATTGCAAATGGTAAAGAATGTGATTAAAGGCTCTTTTCCTATTTCAAAAGTTTTAGTTTTCGAGGGTAATAGCTAGTATGTTGAAAAAATGAAGATATTAGACTATTTTATGATTGCACATGGTAAAGAATGTGATTAAAGGCTCTTTTCCTATTTCAAAAGTTTTAGTTTTCGAGGGTAATAGCTTTGTTGAAAAAATGAAGATATTAGACATTTTATGATTGCACATGGTAAAGAATGTGATTAAAGGCTCTTTTCCTATTTCAAAAGTTTTAGTTTTCGAGGGTAATAGCTTTGTCTGTGAAAAAATGAAGATATTAGACAATTTTATGATTGCACATGGTAAAGAATGTGATTAAAGGCTCTTTTCCTATGTCAAAAGTTTTAGTTTTCGAGGGTAATAGCTACGTATGTTGAAAAAATGAAGATATTAGACTATTTTATGATTGCAAATGGTAAAGAATGTGATTAAAGGCTCTTTTCCTATGTCAAAAGTTTTAGTTTTCGAGGGTAATAGCTACGTATGTTGAAAAAATGAAGATATTAGACTATTTTATGATTGCAAATGGTAAAGAATGTGATTAAAGGCTCTTTTCCTATTTCAAAAGTTTTAGTTTTCGAGGGTAATAGCTACGTATGTTGAAAAAATGAAGATATTAGACTATTTTATGATTGCAAATGGTAAAGAATGTGATTAAAGGCTCTTTTCCTATTTCAAAAGTTTTAGTTTTCGAGGGTAATAGCTTGTATGTTTAAAAAATGAGAATATTAGACTATTTTATGATTGCAAATGGTAAAGAATGTGATTAAAGGCTCTTTTCCTATTTCAAAAGTTTTAGTTTTCGAGGGTAATAGCTTTGTGTGGAAAAAATGAAGATATTAGACAATTTTATGATTGCACATGGTAAAGAATGTGATTAAAGGCTCTTTTCCTATGTCAAAAGTTTTAGTTTTCGAGGGTAATAGCTACGTATGTTGAAAAAATGAAGATATTAGACTATTTTATGATTGCATATGGTAAAGAATGTGATTAAAGGCTCTTTTCCTATGTCAAAAGTTTTAGTTTTCGAGGGTAATAGCTACGTATGTTGAAAAAATGAAGATATTAGACAATTTTATGATTGCAATGGTAAAGAATGTGATTAAAGGCTCTTTTCCTATTTCAAAAGTTTTAGTTTTCGAGGGTAATAGCTACGTTGTTTGGAAAAAATGAAGATATTAGACTATTTTATGATTGCACATGGTAAAGAATGTGATTAAAGGCTCTTTTCCTATGTCAAAAGTTTTAGTTTTCGAGGGTAATAGCTAGGTCTGTGAAAAAAATGAAGATATTAGACTATTTTATGATTGCACATGGTAAAGAATGTGATTAAAGGCTCTTTTCCTATTTCAAAAGTTTTAGTTTTCGAGGGTAATAGCTTTGTCTGTGGAAAAAATGAAGATATTAGACAATTTTATGATTGCACATGGTAAAGAATGTGATTAAAGGCTCTTTTCCTATTTCAAAAGTTTTAGTTTTCGAGGGTAATAGCTACGTATGTTTAAAAAATGAAGATATTAGACTATTTTATGATTGCACATGGTAAAGAATGTGATTAAAGGCTCTTTTCCTATGTCAAAAGTTTTAGTTTTCGAGGGTAATAGCTATTGTTTAAAAAATGAAGATATTAGACTATTTTATGATTGCACATGGTAAAGAATGTGATTAAAGGCTCTTTTCCTATGTCAAAAGTTTTAGTTTTCGAGGGTAATAGCTACATATGTTAAAAAATGAAGATATTAGACAATTTTATGATTGCACATGGTAAAGAATGTGATTAAAGGCTCTTTTCCTATTTCAAAAGTTTTAGTTTTCGAGGGTAATAGCTACGTTGTTGAAAAAATGAAGATATTAGACTATTTTATGATTGCACATGGTAAAGAATGTGATTAAAGGCTCTTTTCCTATGTCAAAAGTTTTAGTTTTCGAGGGTAATAGCTACGTATGTTGAAAAAATGAAGATATTAGACTATTTTATGATTGCAAATGGTAAAGAATGTGATTAAAGGCTCTTTTCCTATTTCAAAAGTTTTAGTTTTCGAGGGTAATAGCTACGTTGTCTGAAAAAATGAAGATATTAGACATTTTATGATTGCACATGGTAAAGAATGTGATTAAAGGCTCTTTTCCTATTTCAAAAGTTTTAGTTTTCGAGGGTAATAGCTAGGTCTGTGAAAAAATGAAGATATTAGACTATTTTATGATTGCACATGGTAAAGAATGTGATTAAAGGCTCTTTTCCTATGTCAAAAGTTTTAGTTTTCGAGGGTAATAGCTATATGTTGAAAAAATGAAGATATTAGACTATTTTATGATTGCACATGGTAAAGAATGTGATTAAAGGCTCTTTTCCTATTCAAAAGTTTTAGTTTTCGAGGGTAATAGCTACGTATGTTGAAAAAATGAAGATATTAGACAATTTTATGATTGCACATGGTAAAGAATGTGATTAAAGGCTCTTTTCCTATTCAAAAGTTTTAGTTTTCGAGGGTAATAGCTACGTATGTTAAAAAATGAAGATATTAGACAATTTTATGATTGCACATGGTAAAGAATGTGATTAAAGGCTCTTTTCCTATTTCAAAAGTTTTAGTTTTCGAGGGTAATAGCTACGTATGTTGAAAAAATGAAGATATTAGACTATTTTATGATTGCACATGGTAAAGAATGTGATTAAAGGCTCTTTTCCTATGTCAAAAGTTTTAGTTTTCGAGGGTAATAGCTACGTATGTTGAAAAAATGAAGATATTAGACTATTTTATGATTGCAAATGGTAAAGAATGTGATTAAAGGCTCTTTTCCTATTTCAAAAGTTTTAGTTTTCGAGGGTAATAGCTTTGTCTGTGGAAAAAATGAAGATATTAGACAATTTTATGATTGCACATGGTAAAGAATGTGATTAAAGGCTCTTTTCCTATGTCAAAAGTTTTAGTTTTCGAGGGTAATAGCTAGTCTGTTGAAAAAATGAAGATATTAGACTATTTTATGATTGCACATGGTAAAAAATGTGATTAAAGGCTCTTTTCCTATGTCAAAAGTTTTAGTTTTCGAGGGTAATAGCTACATATGTTGAAAAAATGAAGATATTAGACTATTTTATGATTGCAATGGTAAAGAATGTGATTAAAGGCTCTTTTCCTATTTCAAAAGTTTTAGTTTTCGAGGGTAATAGCTACGTATGTTGTAAAAAATGAAGATATTAGACTATTTTATGATTGCA
>NW_027066179.1:0-18470 GCF_032884065.1 Artemia franciscana
TGGGGGGGGGCTTGGGGGAGCATCACGCCCCCAAGCCCCCCGCGCGCGTAAGTCGTTACACGCCATATTAGTTACCTGCCATTGTAGTTGTGTCCCTGTGTCCCACCTGTGAATTGAAATAGATATAAATATACATATTTTTTGAACTACATAAAACTTGCGAATATACAACATTCTTCGCTGTCCAATTTAACTACGTAAAACTTAAGAATATACAACATTCTTCCATGTCCTATTGTTTGT
This sequence comes from Artemia franciscana, assembly GCF_032884065.1. NCBI lineage: Eukaryota > Metazoa > Arthropoda > Branchiopoda > Anostraca > Artemiidae > Artemia > Artemia franciscana. The sequence continues at coordinate 244 of NW_027066179.1, forward strand.
GCATATAAATAGATTGTTAGGTTTACCTAACTCTTGAACATGCAACATAAAATTGTCCATGGGAAAAGCAATCCGTATTCAGATCTATACATAATTATTCTAATGATTGCCCTTTAGCTTTGTTGATGCTGATTGCTAATCAAACATTCCCTGTGTCCCCGTCGTCATTTATATATCCCCCTGTGCCCCCTGGCACCCCCCTTGTAGTTGTGTCCCTGTGTCCTGGTCGTCATTTATATTCCCAGTATTCCGGTCGTCATTTGTGTCCCGGTGTCCCAGTCTGTACTTTCTCTTTGAGTGTCGAGGTCATCATTTATATTCCCTGTGTCCCAGCATCCCGGTCGTCATTTGTTTCCCGGTGTCCCGGTCTGTAATTTCTCTTCGAACAATCCCTGTGTCCCGGTCGTCATTTATATATCTTCCCTGTACCCCCGTCGTCCCCTTTGTAGTTGTGTCACTGTGTCCCGGTCGTCATTTATATTCCCTGTGTCCCAGTGTCCCAGTCTGTAATTTCTCTTTGAGGTTCCCGGTCGTCATTTACATTCCCTGTATCCCCGTGTCCCGGTCGTCATTTGTGTCGCGGTCTGTAATTTCATCAGTTGAAAAACATGAGGTCAGTCGACAAACAATTGCATAAAGCATACAGCTCAATCCTTACAATGACGTCAGTCGACACACCTGAAGTCACTCGACAGACACACAGACAACTTATTTTTTATATATATAGATATATAGCTGTTGGGGGGGGGGGGGGGGGCTTGGGGGGGGGGGGGGGGCATCGCGCCCCCAAGCCCCCCGCGCGCGTAAGTCGTTACACGCCATATTAGTTACCTGCCATTGTAGTTGTGTCCCTGTGTCCCACCTGTGAATTGAGATAGATATAAATATATATATTTTTTGAACTACATAAAACTTGCGAATATACAACATTCTTCGCTGTCCAATTTAACTACGTAAAACTTAAGAATATACAACATTCTTCCATGTCCTATTGTTTGTGCATATAAATAGATTGTTAGGTTTACCTAACTCTTGAACATGCAACATAAAATTGTCCATGGGAAAAGCAATCCGTATTCAGATCTATACCTGATTATTCTAATGATTGCCCTTTAGCTTTGTTGATGCTGATTGCTAATCAAACATTCCCTGTGTCCCCGTCGTCATTTATATATCCCCCTGTGCCCCCTGGCACCCTCCTTGTAGTTGTGTCCCTGTGTCCTGGTCGTCATTTATATTCCCAGTATTCCGGTCGTCATTTGTGTCCCGGTGTCCCAGTCTGTACTTTCTCTTTGAGTGTCGAGGTCGTCATTTATATTCCCTGTGTCCCAGCATCCCGGTCGTCATTTGTTTCCCGGTGTCCCGGTATGTAATTTCTCTTCGAACAATCCCTGTGTCCCGGTCGTCATTTATATATCTTCCCTGTACCCCCGTCGTCCCCTTTGTAGTTGTGTCACTGTGTCCCGGTCGTCATTTATATTCCCTGTGTCCCGGTGTCCCAGTCTGTAATTTCTCTTTGAGGTTCCCGGTCGTCATTTATATTCCCTGTATCCCCGTGTCCCGGTCGTCATTTGTGTCCCGGTCTGTAATTTCATCAGTTGACAAACATGACGTCAGTCGACAAACAATTTCATGACTCATACAGCTCAATCCTTACAATGACGTCAGTCGACACACCTGAAGTCACTCGACAGACACACAGACAACTTATTTTTATATATATAGATATATAGCTGTTGGGGGGGGCTTGGGGGGGCATCGCGCCCCCAAGCCCCCCGCACGCGTAAGTCGTTACACGCCATATTAGTTACCTGCCATTGTAGTTGTGTCCCTGTGTCCCACCTGTGAATTGAGATAGATATAAATATATATATTTTTTGAACTACATAAAACTTGCGAATATACAACATTCTTCACTGTCCAATTTAACTACGTAAAACTTAAGAATATACAACATTCTTCCATTTCCTATTGTTTGTGCATATAAATAGATTGTTAGGTTTACCTAACTCTTGAACATGCAACATAAAATTGTCCATGGGAAAAGCAATCCGTATTCAGATCTATACCTGATTATTCTAATGATTGCCCTTTAGCTTTGTTGATGCTGATTGCTAATGAAACATTCCCTGTGTCCCCGTCGTCATTTATATATCCCCCTGTGCCCCCTGTCACCCCCCTTGTAGTTGTGTCCCTGTGTCCTGGTCGTCATTTATATTCCCAGTATTCCGGTCGTCATTTGTGTCCCGGTATCCCAGTCTGTACTTTCTCTTTGAGTGTCGAGGTCGTCATTTATATTCCCTGTGTCCCAGCATCCCGGTCGTCATTTGTTTCCCGGTGTCCCGGTTTGTAATTTCTCTTCGAACAATCCCTGTGTCCCGGTCGTCATTTATATATCTTCCCTGTACCCCCGTCGTCCCCTTTGTAGTTGTGTCACTGTGTCCCGGTCGTCATTTATATTCCCTGTGTCCCGGTGTCCCAGTCTGTAATATCTCTTTGAGGTTCCCGGTCGTCATTTATATTCCCTGTATCCCCGTGTCCCGGTCGTCATTTGTGTCTCGGTCTGAAATTTCATCAGTTGACAAACATGACGTCAGTCGACAAACAATTTCATGACGCATACAGCTCAATCCTTACAATGACGTCAGTCGACACACCTGAAGTCACTCGAAAGATATATATTTTTTGAACTACATAAAACTTGCGAATATACAACATTCGTCGCTGTCTTGTGGGCGCGATGCCCACCAAGCCCCCCCCCCAACAGCTATATATATATATATATATATATATATAAAAATAAGTTGTCTGTGTGTCTGTCGAGTGACTTCAGGTGTGTCGACTGACGTCATTGTAAGGATTGAGCTGTATGAGTCATGAAATTGTTTGTCGACTGACGTCATGTTTGTCAACTGATGAAATTACAGACCGGGACACAAATGACGACCGGGACACGGGGATACAGGGAATATAAATGACGACCGGGAACCTCAAAGAGAAATTACAGACTGGGACACCGGGACACAGGGAATATAAATGACGACCGGGACACAGTGACACAACTACAAAGGGGACGACGGGGGTACAGGGAAGATATATAAATGACGACCGGGACACAGGGATTGTTCGAAGAGAAATTACAGACCGGGACACCGGGAAACAAATGACGACCGGGATGCTGGGACACAGGGAATATAAATGACGACCTCGACACTCAAAGAGAAAGTACAGACTGGGACACCGGGACACAAATGACGACCGGAATACTGGGAATATAAATGACGACCAGGACACAGGGACTCAACTACAAGGGGGGTGCCAGGGGGCACAGGGGGATATATAAATGACGACGGGGACACAGGGAATGTTTGATTAGCAATCAGCATCAACAAAGCTAAAGGGCAATCATTAGAATAATCAGGTATAGATCTGAATACGGATTGCTTTTCCCATGGACAATTTTATGTTGCATTTTCAAGAGTTAGGTAAACCTAACAATCTATTTATATGCACAAACAATAGGACATGGAAGAATGTTGTATATTCTTAAGTTTTATGTAGTTAAATTGGACAGCGAAGAATGTTGTATATTCGCAAGTTTTATGTAGTTCAAAAAATATATATATTTATATCTATCTCAATTCACAGGTGGGACACAGGGACACAACTACAATGGCAGGTAACTAATATGGCGTGTAACGACTTACGCGCGCAGGGGGCTTGGGGGCGCGATGCCCCCCCAAGGCCCCCCCCCCCAACAGCTATATATCTATATATATAAAAATAAGTTGTCTGTGTGTCTGTCGAGTGACTTCAGGTGTTTCGACTGACGTCATTGTAAGGATTGAGCTGTATGCGTCATGAAATTGTTTGTCGACTGACGTCATGTTTGTCAACTGATGAAATTACAGACCGGGACACAAATGACGACCGGGACCGGGACACAGTGACACAATTACAAAGGGGACGACGGGGGTACAGGGAAGATATATAAATGACGACCGGGACACAGGGATTGTTCGAAGAGAAATTACAGACCGGGACACCGGGAAACAAATGACGACCGGGATGCTGGGACACAGGGAACATAAATGACGACCTCGACACTCAAAGAGAAAGTACAGACTGGGACACCGGGACACAAATGACGACCGGAATACTGGGAATATAAATGACGACAAGGACACAGGGACACAACTACAAGGGGGGTGCCAGGGGGCACAGGGGGATATATAAATGACGATGGGGACACAGGGAATGTTTGATTAGCAATCAGCATCAACAAAGCTAAAGGGCAATCATTAGAATAATAAGGTATAGATCTGAATACGGATTGCTTTTCCCATGGACAATTTTATGTTGCATGTTCAAGAGTTAGGTAAACCTAACAATCTATTTATATGCACAAACAATAGGACATGGAAGAATGTTGTATATTCTTAAGTTTTACGTAGTTAAATTGGACAGCGAAGAATGTTGTATATTCGCAAGTTTTATGTAGTTCAAAAAATATATATATTTATATCTTTCTCAATTCACAGGTGGGACACAGGGACACAACTACAATGGCAGGTAACTAATATGGCGTGTAACGACTTACGCGCGCGGGGGGCTTGGGGGCGCAATGCACCACCAAGCCCCCCCCCAACAGCTATATATCTATATATATATATATATAAATAAGTTGTCTGTGAGTCTGTCGAGTGACTTCAGGTGTGTCGACTGACGTCATTGTAAGGATTGAGCTGTATGCGTCATGAAATTGTTTGTCGACTGACGTTATGTTTGTCAACTGATGAAATTACAGACCAGGACACAAATGACGACCGGGACACGGGGATACAGGGAATAAAAATGACGACCGGGAACCTCAAAGAGAAATTACAGACTGGGACACTGGACACAGGGAATATAAATGACGACCGGGACACAGTGACACAACCACAAAGGGGACAACGGGGGTACAGGGAAGATATATAAATGACGAACGGGACACAGGGATTGTTCGAAGAGAAATTACAGACCGGGACACCGGGAAACAAATGACGACCGGGATGCTGGGACACAGGGAATATAAATGACGACCTCGACACTCAAAGAGAAAGTACAGACTGGGACACCGGGACACAAATGACGACCGGAATACTGGGAATATAAATGACGACCAGGACACAGGGACACAACTACAAGGGGGGTGCCAGGGGGCACAAGGGGATTTATAAATGACGACGGGGACACAGGGAATGTTTGATTAGCAATCAGCATCAACAAAGCTAAAGGGCAATCATTAGAATAATCAGGTATAGATCTGAATACGGATTGCTTTTCCCATGGACACTTTTATGTTGAATGTTCAAGAGTTAGGTAAACCTAACAATCAATTTATATGCACAAACAATAGGACATGGAAGAATGTTGTATATTCTTAAGTTTTACGTAGTTAAATTGGACAGCGAAGAATGTTGTATATTCGCAAGTTTTATGTAGTTCAAAAAATATATATATTTATATCTATCTCAATTCACAGGTGGGACACAGGGACACAACTACAATGGCAGGTAACTAATATGGCGTGTAACGACTTACGCGCGCGGGGGGCTTGGGGGCGCGATGCCCCCCCAAGCCCCCCCCCCCCCCACAGCTATATATCTATATATATAAAAATAAGTTGTCTGTGTGTCTGTCGAGTGACTTCAGGTGTGTCGACTGACGTCATTGTAAGGATTGAGCTGTATGCGTCATGAAATTGTTTGTCGACTGACGTCATGTTTGTCAACTGATGAAATTACAGACCGGGACACAAATGACGACCGGGACACGGGGATACAGGAAAAATAAATGACGATCGGGAACCTCAAAGAGAAATTACAGACTGGGACACCGGGACACAGGGAATATAAATGACGACCGGGACACAGTGACACAACTACAAAGGGGACGACGGGGGTACAGGGAAGATATATAAATGACGACCGGGACACAGGGATTGTTCGAAGAGAAATTACAGACCGGGACACCGGGAAACAAATAACGACCGGGATGCTGGGACACAGGGAATATAAATGACGACCTCGACACTCAAAGAGAAAGCACAGACTGGGACACCGGGACACAAATGACGACCGGAATACTGGGAATATAAATGACGACCAGGACACAGGGACACAACTACAAGGGGGGTGCCAGGGGGCACAGGGGGATATATAAATGATGACGGGGACACAGGGAATGTTTGATTAGCAATCAGCATCAACAAAGCTAAAGGGCAATCATTAGAATAATCAGGTATAGATCTGAATACGGATTGCTTTTCCCATGGACAATTTTATGTTGCATGTTCAAGAGTTAGGTAAACCTAACAATCTATTTATATGCACAAACAATAGGACATGGAAGAATGTTGTATATTCTTAAGTTTTACGTAGTTAAATTGGACAGCGAAGAATGTTGTATATTCGCAAGTTTTATGTAGTTCAAAAAATATATATATTTATATCTATCTCAATTCACAGGTGGGACACAGGGACACAACTACAATGGCAGGTAACTAATATGGCGTGTAACGACTTACGCGCGCGGGGGGCTTGGGGGCGCGATGCCCCCCAAGCCCCCCCCAACAGCTATATATCTATATATATAAAAATAAGTTGTCTGTGTGTCTGTCGAGTGACTTCAGGTGTGTCGACTGACGTCATTGTAAGGATTGAGCTGTATGCGTCATGAAATTGCTTGTCGACTGACGTCATGTTTGTCAACTGATGAAATTACAGACCGGGACACAAATGACGACCGGGACACGGGGATACAGGGAATATAAATGACGACCGGGAACCTCAAAGAGAAATTACAGACTGGGATACCGGGTCACAGGGAATATAAATGACGACCGGGACACAGTGACACAACTACAAAGTGGACGACGGGGGTACAGGGAAGATATATAAATGACGACTGGGACACAGGGATTGTTCGAAGAGAAATTACAGACCGGGACATCGGGAAACAAATGACGACCGGGATGCTGGGACACAGGGAATATAAATGACGACCTCGACGCTCAAAGAGAAAGTACAGACTGGGACACCGGGAACCAAATGACGACCGGAATACTGGGAATATAAATGACGACCAGGACACAGGGACACAACTACAAGGGGGGTGCCAGGGGGCACAGGGGGATATATAAATGACGACGGGGACACAGGGAATGTTTGATTAGCAATCAGCATCAACAAAGCTAAAGGGCAATCATTAGAATAATCAGGTATAGATCTGAATACGGATTGCTTTTCCCATGGACAATTTTATGTTGCATGTTCAAGAGTTAGGTAAACCTAACAATCTATTTATATGCACAAACAATAGGACATGGAAGAATGTTGTATATTCTTAAGTTTTACGTAGTTAAATTGGACAGCGAAGAATGTTGTATAATCGCAAGTTTTATGTAGTTCAAAAAATATATATATTTATATCTATCTCAATTCACAGGTGGGACACAGGGACACAACTACAATGGCAGGTAACTAATATGGCGTGTAACGACTTACGCGCGCGGGGAGCTTGGGGGCGCGTTGCCCCCCCAAGCCCCCCCCCCCCCAACAGCTATATATCTATATATATAAAAATAAGTTGTCTGTGTGTCTGTCGAGTGACTTCAGCTGTGTCGACTGACGTCATTGTAAGGATTGAGCTATATGCGTCATGAAATTGTTTGTCGACTGACGTCATGTTTGTCAACTGATGAAATTACAGACCGGGACGCAAATGACGACCGGGACACGGGGATACAGGGAATATAAATGACGACCGGGAACCTCAAAGAGAAATTACAGACTGGGACACCCGGGACACAGGGAATATAAATGACGACCGGGACACAGTGACACAACTACAAAGAGGACGACGGGGGTACAGTGAAGATATATAAATGACGACCGGGACACAGGGATTGTTCGAAGAGAAATTACAGACCGGGACACCGGGAAACAAATGACGACCGGGATGCTGGGACACAGGGAATATAAATGACGACCTCGACATTCAAAGAGAAAGTACAGACTGGGACACCGGGACACAAATGACGACCGGAATACTGGGAATATAAATGACGACCAGGACACAGGGACACAACTACAAGGGGGGTGCCAGGGGGCACAAGTGGATATATAAATGACGACGGGGGACACAGGGAATGTTTGATTAGCAATCAGCATCAACAAAGCTAAAGGGCAATCATTAGAATAATCAGGTATAGATCTGAATACGGATTGCTTTTCCCATGGACAATTTTATGTTGCATGTTCAAGAGTTAGGTAAACCTAACAATCTATTTATATGCACAAACAATAGGACATGGAAGAATGTTGTATATTCTTAAGTTTTACGTAGTTAAATTGGACAGCGACGAATGTTGTATATTCGCAAGTTTTATGTAGTTCAAAAAATATATATCTTTCGAGTGACTTCAGGTGTGTCGACTGACGTCATTGTAAGGATTGAGCTGTATGCGTCATGAAATTGTTTGTCGACTGACGTCATGTTTGTCAACTGATGAAATTACAGACGGGACACAAACGACGACCGGGACACGGGGATACAGGGAATATAAATGACGACCGGGAACCTCAAAGAGAAATTACAGACTGGGACACCGGGACACAGGGAATATAAATGACGACCAGGACACAGTGACACAACTACAAAGGGGACGACGGGGGTACAGGGAAGATATATAAATGACGACCGGGACACAGGGATTGTTCGAAGAGAAATTACAGACCGGGACACCGGGAAACAAATGACGACCGGGATGCTGGGACACAGGGAATATAAATGACGACCTCGACATTCAAAGAGAAAGTACAGACTGGGACACCGGGACACAAATGACGACCGGAATACTGGGAATATAAATGACGACCAGGACACAGGGACACAACTACAAGGGGGGTGCCAGGGGGCACAAGTGGATATATAAATGACGACGGGGACACAGGGAATGTTTGATTAGCAATCAGCATCAACAAAGCTAAAGGGCAATCATTAGAATAATCAGGTATAGATCTGAATACGGATTGCTTTTCCCATGGACAATTTTATGTTGCATGTTCAAGAGTTAGGTAAACCTAACAATCTATTTATATGCACAAACAATAGGACATGGAAGAATGTTGTATATTCTTAAGTTTTACGTAGTTAAATTGGACAGCGAAGAATGTTGTATATTCGCAAGTTTTATGTAGTTCAAAAAATATATGTCTTTCGAGTGACTTCAGGTGTGTCGACTGACGTCATTGTAAGGATTGAGCTGTATGAGTCATGAAATTGTTTGTCGACTGACGTCATGTTTGTCAACTGATGAAATTACAGACCGGGACACAAATGACGACCGGGACACGGGGATACAGGGAATATAAATGACGACCGGGAACCTCAAAGAGAAATTTTCAGACTGGGACACCGGGACACAGGGAATATAAATGACGACCGGGACACAGTGACACAACTACAAAGGGGACGACGGGGGTACAGGAAGATATATAAATGACGACCGGGACACAGGGATTGTTCGAAGAGAAATTACAGACCGGACACCGGGAAACAAATGACGACCGGGATGCTGGGATACAGGGAATATAAATGACGACCTCGACACTCAAAGAGAAAGTACAGACTGGGACACCGGGACACAAATGACGACCGGAATACTGGGAATATAAATGACGACCAGGACACAGGGACACAACTACAAGGGGGGTGCCAGGGGGCACAGGGGGATATATAAATGACGACGGGGACACAGGGAATGTTTGATTAGTAATCAGCATCAACAAAGCTAAAGGGCAATCATTAGAATAATCAGGTATAGATCTGAATACGGATTGCTTTTCCCATGGACAATTTATGTTGCATGTTCAAGAGTTAGGTAAACCTAACAATCTATTTATATGCACAAACAATAGGACAAGGAAGAATGTTGTATATTCTTAAGTTTTACGTAGTTAAATTGGACAGCGAAGAATGTTGTATATTCGCAAGTTTTATGTAGTTCAAAAAATATATATATTTATATCTATCTCAATTCACAGGTGGGACACAGGGACACAACTACAATGGCAGGTAACTAATATGGCGTGTAACGACTTACGCGCGCGGGGGGCTTGGAACGCGATGCCCCCCCAAGCCCCCCCCCCAACAGCTATATATCTATATATATAAAAATAAGTTGTCTGTGTGTCTGTCGAGTGACTTCAGGTGTGTCGACTGACGTCATTGTAAGGATTGAGCTGTATGCGTCATGAAATTGTTTGTCGACTGACGTCATGTTTGTCAACTGATGAAATTTCAGACCGAGACACAAATGACGACCGGGACACGGGGATACAGGGAATATAAATGACGACCGGGAACCTCAAAGAGATATTACAGACTGGGACACCGGGGACACAGGGAATATAAATGACGACCGGGACACAGTGACACAACTACGAAGGGGACGACGGGGGTACAGGGAAGATATATAAATGACGACCGGGACACAGGGATTGTTCGAAGAGAAATTACAAACCGGGACACCGGGAAACAAATGACGACCGGGATGCTGGGACACAGGGAATATAAATGACGACCTCGACACTCAAAGAGAAAGTACAGACTGGGATACCGGGACACAAATGACGACCGGAATACTGGGAATATAAATGACGACCAGGACACAGGGACACAACTACAAGGGGGGTGACAGGGGGCACAGGGGGATATATAAATGACGACGGGGACACATTAGCAATCAGCATCAACAAAGCTAAAGGGCAATCATTAGAATAATCAGGTATAGATCTGAATACGGATTGCTTTTCCCATGGACAATTTTATGTTGCATGTTCAAGAGTTAGGTAAACCTAACAATCTATTTATATGCACAAACAATAGGACATGGAAGAATGTTGTATATTCTTAAGTTTTACGTAGTTAAATTGGACAGCGAAGAATGTTGTATAATCGCAAGTTTTATGTAGTTCAAAAAATATATATATTTATATCTATATCAATTCACAGGTGGGACACAGGGACACAACTACAATGGCAGGTAACTAATATGGCGTGTAACGACTTACGCGCGCGGGGGGCTTGGGGCGCGATGCCCCCCCAAGCCCCCCCCAACAGCTATATATCTATATATATAAAAATAAGTTGTCTGTGGATCTGTGGATCGTGGATCAGGTGACGTCATGTTTGTCCGCATATGACGTCTGAATTATTTCACACTAATACAAAAGAAGAAAAAACCAAAAAAGGTAAAAACTACAAAAAAACTAAAAAGAAAAAAAACTAAAAAAGCTAAAAAACTAAAAAAAACTAAAAAAAGATAAAAAACTAATAACTAAAAAAAACTGAAAAAAATAAAAAAAGGCAAAAACTACAAAAAAAATAAAAACTAATAAAAAAACTAAAAAAGCTAAAAAACTATAAAAACTAAAAAAAGGTAAAAAACTAAAAAAAAACTAAAAACTAAAAATGAAAAAAGCTAAAAAAAAGGAAAAAAACTGAAAAATAAAAGAGAAAAAGAAAACTAAAAAAATATGAATAAATATATATAAAAATAAGTTGTTTGTGGGTTATGTCTGTCTGTCTGTCTGTCGAGTGACGTCGTGTTTGTCCGCATATGACGTCTGAATTATTTCAAACTAATACAAAAGAAGAAAAAAACTAAAAAAGGTAAAAACTACAAAAAAACTAAAAAGAAAAAAAACTAAAAAAGCTAAAAAACTAAAAAAAAACTAAAAAAAAGGTAAAAAACCTAAAACTAAAAAAAACTGAAAAAACTAAAAAAAGGCAAAAACCAAAAAAAAAACTAAAAACTAATAAAAAAACTAAAAAAGCTAAAAAACTAAAAAAACTAAAAAAACTAAAAAAAGGTAAAAAACAAAAAAAACTAAAAACTAAAAAAGAAAAAACTAAAAAAAAGGAAAAAACTGAAAAATAAGAGAAAAAGAAAACTAAAAAAATATTAATAAATATAAAAAATATAAATATAAATATAATATAAATTAGCAATCAACAAAGCACCGAGACACAAATGACGACCGGGACACAGGGAGTATAAATGACGACCAGGACATAAGTAAAAAAAAAACTAAAAAAACTAAAAAAACACCGGGACACCGGGACACAAGGAATAAAAATGACGCCCGGGACACTCAAAGAGAAATCACAGACTGGAACACCGGGACACAAATGACCACCGGGACACAGGGAATATAAATGACGACCGGGACACAGGGACATAACTACAAAGGGGACGCCGGGGTGCACAGGGGATATATAAATGACGATGGCGACTCAGGGAATGGTCGATTAGCAATCACCATCAACAAAGCTCAAGGGCAATCATTAGAATCATGAGGTATAGATCTGAATACGGATTGTTTTCCCATGGACCATTATATGTTGCATGTTCAAGAGTCGGTAAACCTGAAAATCTATTTATATGCACAGACAATGGGACAGCAAAGAATGTTGTAAATTCGCAAGTTTTACGTAGTTAAAAACATATATATATATATATATATATATATATATATATATATATATATATATATATATATATATATATATATATATATATATTCACAGGTGGGACACAGGGCAACAACTACAATGGCGCGTAACTAATATGGCGCGTAACGACTTACGCGCGTGGGGGGGCTTGGGGGGGTGCGCGAAGCGCCCCCACCAACTAGGTGTTGGGGTGGCGCGAAGCGCCACCCCAACAGCTAGTCTATATATATAAAAATAAGTTGTCTGTGTGTCTTTCGAGTGACTTCAGGTGTGTCGACTGACGTCATTGTAAGGATTGAGCTGTATGCGTCATGAAATTGTTTGTCGACTGACGTCATGTTTGTCAACTGATGAAATTACAGACCGGGACACAAATGACGACCGGGACACGGGGTTACAGGGAATATAAATGACGACCGGAAACCTCAAAGAGAAATTACAGACTGGGACACCGGGACACAGGGAATATAAATGACGACCGGGACACAGTGACACAAATACAAAGGGGACGACGGGGGTACAGGGAAGATATATAAATGACGACCGGGACACAGGGATTGTTCGAAGAGAAATTAAAGACCGGGACACCGGGAACAAATGACGACCGGGATGCTGGGACACAGGGAATATAAATGACGACCTCGACACTCAAAGAGAAAGTACAGACTGGGACACCGGGACACAAATGACGACCGGAATACTGGGAATATAAATGACGACCAGGACACAGGGACACAACTACAAGGGGGGTGCCAGGGGGCACAGGGGGATATATAAATGACGACGGGGACACAGGGAATGTTTGATTAGCAATCAGCATCAACAAAGCTAAAGGGCAATCATTAGAATAATCAGGTATAGATCTGAATACGGATTGCTTTTCCCATGGACAATTTTATGTTGCATGTTCAAGAGTTAGGTAAACCTAACAATCTATTTATATGCACAAACAATAGGAAATGGAAGAATGTTGTATATTCTTAAGTTTTACGTAGTTAAATTGGACAGTGAAGAATGTTGTATATTCGCAAGTTTTATTTAGTTCAAAAAATATATATATTTATATCTATCTCAATTCACAGGTGGGACACAGGGACACAACTACAATGGCAGGTAACTAATATGGCGTGTAGCGACTTACGCGCGCGGGGGGCTTGGGGGCGCGATGCCTCCCCAAGCCCCCCCCCAACAGCTATATATCTATATATATAAAAATAAGTTGTCTGTGTGTCTGTCGAGTGACTTCAGGTATGTGAACAAACCGGGACAGACACACAGACAACTTATTTTTATATATATAGATATATAGCTGTTGGGGGGGGGGGGGGGGGCTTGGGGGGGGTATTTGTGTCTCGGTCTGTAATTTCATCAGTTGACAAACATGACGTCAGTCGACAAACAATTTCATGACGCATACAGCTCAATCCTTACAATGACGTCAGTCGACACACCTGAAGTCACTCGACAGACACACAGACAACTTATTTTTATATATATATATATAGATATATAGCTGTGGGGGGGGCTTTGGGGGGCATCGCGCCCCAAGCCCCCCTTGCGCGTAAGTCGTTACACGCCATATTAGTTACCTGCCATTGTAGTTGTGTCCCTGTGTCCCACCTGTGAATTGAGATAGATATAAATATCATGAAAAGAGAAATCACCAATGCTACAGCACAAACACACACACAAAAAAAAAAAAGAGACAGAAGGAGAAAAGGAAGACTGTTTTCCTAAATTAGTGATCAATATAGACCAGCACTTGAATGAGGCCTTAACCCTACTCATCCATACAATCACATAGGTCAAACAGCATAGCCACACACAATCAACCATAAAGAATAATCCATGGACAGGCAGTCATGTCGTCAATAAGTATAAGTCGTCATTTACCGAACAATAGAAAAAATAATATAGACAAATAATTCAGAGGCAACACCCAACATAAGGGCTCATCAGGAGAATACACTGGCCTATATAGGGTTTCGCCACTCTAAATTCTCTACCGAGCACAGTGTTCTGGCTACCACAGAATATCCATGGCATCCCCGCGTCAGGTATCACCCCCAAAATACATGCCTATGAAAAAAAACAGCATTTGTGTCTCGGTCTGTAATTTCATCAGTTGACAAACATGACGTCAGTCGACAAACAATTTCATGACACATACAGCTCAATCCTTACAATGACGTCAGTCGACACACCTGAAGTCACTCGACAGACACACAGACAACTTATTTTTATATATATATATATATAGATATATAGCTGAGGGGGGGGGGGCTTTGGGGGGGCATCGCGCCCCCAAGCCCCCCGTGCGCGTAAGTCGTTACACGCCATATTAGTTACCTGCCATTGTAGTTGTGTCCCTGTGTCCCACCTTTGAATTGAGATAGATATAAATATCATGAAAAGAGAAATCACCAATGCTACAGCACAAACACACAAAAAAAAAAAAAAAAGAGACAGAAGGAGAAAAGGAAGACTGTTTTCCTAATTAGTGATCAATATAGACCAGCACTTGAATGAGGCCTCAACCCTACTCATCCATACAATCACATAGGTCAAACAGCATAGCCACACACAATCAACCATAAAGAATAATCCATGGACAGGCAGTCATGTCGTCAATAAGTATAAGTCGTCATTTACCGAACAATAGAAAAAATAATATAGACAAATAATTCAGAGGCAACACCCAACATAAGGGCTCATCAGGAGAATACACTGGCCTATATAGGGTTTCGCCACTCTAAATTCTCTACCGAGCACAGTGTTCTGGCTACCACAGAATATCCATGGCATCCCCGCGTCAGGTATCACCCCCAAAATACATGCCTATGAAAAAAACAGCAAATGTAAAACAACCAAGTAAAACCAAAACCAGCTTATCTTATTAATATATCCCTCCCATTAGCAACAATAGGTAAACTAAATATTATAAATTTTACCAAATCACAAATATTAACACATTGCAAAAAACCTGAATGAACTAAACAATTATAGAATTCATCTTTACCATGTGGCTAATTTTTTACAAAAATCCGCTCAATTAGAAACACAATTCAAAATAAATGGCACTGTGACAACATTTCTCGAACCTCCGAAATTAGTTAAAAATTTCTTTAAGTATTTCTAGATAATTCTTTTGATATTTATTTAAAAGTTCGTTATAATGAAAACTAAATTTTTTAAATTGCCAAGTTAATTTATTTTTTGAACTACATAAAACTTGCGAATATACAACATTCTTCGCTGTCCAATTTAACTACGTAAAATTTAAGAATATACAACATTCTTCCATGTCCTATTGTTTGTGCATATAAATAGATTGTTAGGTTTACCTAACTCTTGAACATGCAACATAAAATTGTCCATGGGAAAAGCAATCCGTATTCAGATCTATACCTGATTATTCTAATGATTGCCCTTTAGCTTTGTTGATGCTGATTGCTAATCAAACATTCCCTGTGTCCCCGTCGTCATTTATATATCCCCCTGTGCTCCCTGGCACCCCCCCTTGTAGTTGTGTCCCTGTGTCCTGGTCGTCATTTATATCTTCCTGTACCCCCGTCGTCCCCTTTGTAGTTGTGTCACTGTGTCCCGGTCGTCATTTATATTCCCTGTATCCCCGTATCCCGGTCGTCATTTGTGTCCCGGTCTGTAATTTCATCAGTTGACAAACATGACGTCAGTCGACAAACAATTTCATGACGCATAGAGCTCAATCCTTACAATGACGTCAGTCGACACACCTGAAGGTCACTCGACAGACACACAGACAACTTATTTTTATATATATATATATATAGCTGTTGGGGGGGGGGGCTTGGGGGGGCATCGCGCCCCCAAGCCCCCCGCGCGCGTAAGTCGTTACACGCCATATTAGTTACCTGCCATTGTAGTTTTGTCCCTGTGTCCCACCTGTGAATTGAGATAGATATAAATATATATATTTTTTGAACTACATAAAACTTGCGAATATACAACATTCTTCGCTGTCCAATTTAACTACGTAAAACTTAAGAATATACAACATTCTTCCATGTCCTATTGTTTGTGCATAAAATTGATTGTTAGGTTTACCTAACTCTTGAACATGCAACATAAAAGTGTCCATGGAAAAGCAATCCGTATTCAGATCTATACCTGATTATTCTAATGATTGCCCTTTAGCTTTGTTGATGCTGATTGCTAATCAAACATTCCCTGTGTCCCCGTCGTCATTTATATATCCCCCTGTGCCCCCTGGCACCCCCCTTGTAGTTGTGTCCCTGTGTCCTGGTCGTCATTTATATTCCCAGTATTCCGGTCATCATTTGTGTCCCTGTGTCCCAGTCTGCACTTTCTCTTTGAGTGTCGAGGTCGTCATTTATATTCCCTGTGTCCCAGCATCCCGGTCGTCATTTGTTTCCCGGTGTCCCGGTCTGTAATTTCTCTTCGAACAATCCCTGTGTCCCGGTCGTCATTTATATATCTTCCCTATACGCCCGTCGTCCCCTTTGTAGTTGTGTCACTGTGTCCCGGTCGTCATTTATATTCCCTGTGTCCCGGTGTCCCAGTCTGTAATTTCTCTTTGAGGTTCCCGGTCGTCATTTATATTCCCTGTATCCCCGTGTCCCGGTCGTCATTTGTGTCCCGGTCTGTAATTTCATCAGTTGAAAAACATGACGTCAGTCGACAAACAATTTCATGACGCATACAGCTCAATCCTTACAATGACGTCAGTCGACTCACCTGAAGTCACTCGACAGACACACAGACAACTTATTTTTATATATATAGATATATAGCTGTTGGGGGGGGGGGGACTTGGGAGGCATTTTTGTCTCGGTCTGTAATTTCATCAGTTGACAAACATGACGTCAGTCGACAAACAATTTCATGACGCATACAGCTCAATCCTTACAATGACGTCAGTCGACACACCTGAAGTCACTCGACAGACACACAGACAACTTATTTTTATATATATATATATAGATATATAGCTGTGGGGGGGGGCTTTGGGTGGGCATCGCGCCCCCAAGCCCCCCGTGCGCGTAAGTCGTTACACGCCATATTAGTTACCTGCCATTGTAGTTGTGTCCCTGTGTCCCACCTGTGAATTGAGATAGATATAAATATCATGAAAAGAGAAATCACCAATGCTACAGCACAAACACACAAAAAAAAAAAGAGACAGAAGGAGAAAAGGAAGACTGTTTTCCTAAATTAGTGATCAATATAGACCAGCACTTGAATGAGGCCTTAACCCTACTCATCCATACAATCACATAGGTCAAACAGCATAGCCACACACAATCAACCATAAAGAATAATCCATGGACAGGCAGTCATGTCGTCAATAAGTATAAGTCGTCATTTACCGAACAATAGAAAAATAATATAGACAAATAATTCAGAGGCAACACCCAACATAAGGGCTCATCAGGAGAATACACTGGCCTATATAGGGTTTTGCCACTCTAAATTCTCTACCGAGCACAGTGTTCTGGCTACCACAGAATATCCATGGCATCCCCGCGTCAGGTATCACCCCCAAAATACATGCCTATGAAAAAAAAACAGCAAATGTAAAACAACCAAGTAAAACCAAAACCAGCTTATCTTATTAATATATCCCTCCCTTTAGCAACAATAGGTAAACTAAATATTATAAA
>NW_027066180.1:0-19397 GCF_032884065.1 Artemia franciscana
GTTTTAGTTTTTGAGGGTAATAGCTACGTATGTTGAAAAAATGAAGATATTAGACTATTTTATGATTGCAAATGGTAAAGAATGTGATTAAAGGCTCTTTTCCTATTTCAAAAGTTTTAGTTTTCGAGGGTAATAGCTACGTATGTTGAAAAAATGAAAATATTAGACTATTTTATGATTGCAAATGGTAAAGAATGTGATTAAAGGCTCTTTTCCTATGTCAAAAGTTTTAGTTTTTGAGGGTATAGCTACGTATGTTGAAAAAATGAAGATATTAGACATTTTTATGATTGCACAAGGTAAAGAATGTGATTAAAGGCTCTTTTCCTATGTCAAAAGTTTTAGTTTTCGAGGGTAATAGCTACGTATGTTGAAAAAATGAAGATATTAGACTATTTATGATAGCAAATGGTAAAGAATGTGATTAAAGGCTCTTTTCCTATGTCAAAAGTTTTAGTTTTCGAGGGTAATAGCTACATATGTTGAAAAAATGAAGATATTAGACTATTTTATGATTGCACATGGTAAAGAATGTGATTAAAGGCTCTTTTCCTATTTTAAAAGTTTTAGTTTTCGAGGGTAATAGCTACGTATGTTGAAAAAATGAAGATATTAGACTATTTTATGATTGCACATGGTAAAGAATGTGATTAAAGGCTCTTTTCCTATTTCAAAAGTTTTAGTTTTCGAGGGTAATAGCTACGTATGTTGAAAAAAATGAAAATATTAGACTATTTCATGATTGCAAATGGTAAAGAATGTGATTAAAGGCTCTTTTCCTATGTCAAAAGTTTTAGTTTTCGAGGGTAATAGCTACGTATGTTGAAAAAATGAAGATATTAGACTATTTTATGATTGCAAATGGTAAAGAATGTGATTAAAGGCTCTTTTCCTATTTCAAAAGTTTTAGTTTTCGAGTGTAATAGCTACGTATGTTGAAAAAATGAAAATATTAGACTATTTTATGATTGCAAATGGTAAAGAATATGATTAAAGGCTCTTTTCCTATGTCAAAAGTTTTAGTTTTTGAGGGTAATAGCTACGTATGTTGAAAAAATGAAGATATTAGACAATTTTATGATTGCACAAGGTAAAGAATGTGATTAAAGGCTCTTTTCCTATGTCAAAAATTTTAGTTTTCGAGGGTAATAGCTACGTATGTTGAAAAAATGAAGATATTAGACTATTTATGATTGCAAATGGTAAAGAATGTGATTAAAGGCTCTTTTCCTATGTCAAAAGTTTTAGTTTTCGAGGGTAATAGCTACGTATGTTGAAAAAATGAAGATATTAGACTATTTTATGATTGCAAATGGTAAAGAATGTGATTAAAGGCTCTTTTCCTATTTCAAAAGTTTTAGTTTTCGAGTGTAATAGCTACGTATGTTGAAAAATGAAAATATTAGACTATTTTATGATTGCAAATGGTAAAGAATATGATTAAAGGCTCTTTTCCTATGTCAAAAGTTTTAGTTTTTGAGGGTAATAGCTACGTATGTTGAAAAAATGAAGATATTAGACAATTTTATGATTGCACAAGGTAAAGAATGTGATTAAAGGCTCTTTTCCTATGTCAAAAATTTTAGTTTTCGAGGGTAATAGCTACGTATGTTGAAAAAATGAAGATATTAGACTATTTATGATTGCAAATGGTAAAGAATGTGATTAAAGGCTCTTTTCCTATGTCAAAAGTTTTAGTTTTGGAGGGTAATAGCTACATATGTTGAAAAAATTAAGATATTAGACAATTTTATGATTGCACATGGTATACAATGTGATTAAAGGCTCTTTTCCTATTTCAAAAGTTTTAGTTTTCCAGGGTAATAGCTACGTATGTTGAAAAAATGAAGATATTAGACTATTTTATGATTGCACATGGTAAAGAATGTGATTAAAGGCTCTTTTCCTATTTCAAAAGTTTTAGTTTTCGAGGGTAATAGCTACCTATGTTGAAAAAATGAAGATATTAGACTATTTTATGATTGCACATGGTAAAGAATGTGATTAAAGGCTCTTTTCCTATTTCAAAAGTTTTAGTTTTTGAGGGTAACAGCTACGTATTTAAAAAAAATGAAGATATTAGACTATTTTATGATTGCAAATGGTAAAGAATGTGATTAAAGGCTCTTTTCCTATTTTAAAAGTTTTAGTTTTCGAGGGTAATAGCTACGTATGTTGAAAAAATGAAGATATTAGACTATTTTATGATTGCAAATGGTAAAGAATGTGATTAAAGGCTCTTTTCCTATGTCAAAAATTTTAGTTTTCGAGGGTAATAGCTACGTATGTTGAAAAAATGAAGATATTAGACTATTTTATGATTGCAAATGGTAAAGAATGTGATTAAAGGCTCTTTTCCTATTTCAAAAGTTTTAGTTTTCGAGGGTAATAGCTACGTATGTTGAAAAAATGAAAATATTAGACTATTTTATGATTGCAAATGGTATAGAATGGAATTAAAGGCTCTTTTCCTATGTCAAAAGTTTTAGTTTTCGAGGGTAATAGCTACGTATGTTGAAACAATGAAGATATTAGACTATTTTATGATTGCACATGGTAAAGAATGTGATTAAAGGCTCTTTTCCTATTTCAAAAGTTTTAGTTTTCGAGGGTAATAGCTACCTATGTAGAAAAAAGGAAGATATTAGACTATTTTATGATTGCACATGGTAAAGAATGTGATTAAAGGCTCTTTTCCTATTTCAAAAGTTTTAGTTTTCGAGGGTAATAGCTACGTATGTTCAAAAAAAGAAGATATTAGACTATTTTATGATTGCACATGGTAAAGAATGGGATTAAAGGCTCTTTTCCTATTTCAAAAGTTTTAGTTTTCGAGGGTAATAGCTACGTATGTTGAAAAAATGAAGATATTAGTTTTAGTTTAAAAAGTTTAGTTTTAAAGTTTTAGTTTTCGAAGGTAATAGCTACATATGTTGAAAAAATGAAGATATTAGACTATTTTATGATAGCAAATGGTAAAGAATGTGATTAAAGGCTCTTTTCCTATGTCAAAAGTTTTAGTTTTGGAGGGTAATAGCTACGTATGTTGAAAAAATGAAGATATTAGACTATTTTATGATTGGAAATGGTAAAAAATGTGATTAAAGGCTCTTTTCCTATTTCAAAAGTTTTAGTTTTCGAGGGTAATAGCTACGTATGTTGAAAAAATGAAGATATTAGACTATTTTATGATTGCAAATGGTAAAGAATGTGATTAAAGGCTCTTTTCCTATTTCAAAAGTTTTAGTTTTCGAGGGTAATAGCTACGTATGTTCAAAAAAAGAAGATATTAGACTATTTTATGATTGGAAATGGTAAAAAATGTGATTAAAGGCTCTTTTCCTATTTCAAAAGATTTAGTTTTCGAGGGTAATAGCTACGTATGTTGAAAAATGAAGATATTAGACTATTTTATGATTGCAAATGGTAAAGAATGTGATTAAAGGCTCTTTTCCTATTTTAAAAGTTTTAGTTTTCGAGGGTAATAGCTACGTATGTTGAAAAAATGAAGATATTAGATTATTTTATGATTGCAAATGGTAAAGAATGTGATTAAAGGCTCTTTTCCTATGTCAAAAGTTTTAGTTTTCGAGGGTAATAGCTACGTATGTTGAAAAAATGAAGATATTAGACTATTTTATGATTGCACATGGTAAAGAATGTGATTAAAGGCTCTTTTCCTATTTCAAAAGTTTTAGTTTTTGAGGGTAATAGCTACGTATGTTGAAAAAATGAAGATATTAGACTATTTTATGATTGCAAATGGTAAAGAATGTGATTAAAGGCTCTTTTCCTATTTCAAAAGTTTTAGTTTTCGAGGGTAATAGCTACGTATGTTGAAAAAATGAAAATATTAGACTATTTTATGATTGCAAATGGTAAAGAATGTGATTAAAGGCTCTTTTCCTATGTCAAAAGTTTTAGTTTTTGAGGGTAATAGCTACGTATGTTGAAAAAATGAAGATATTAGACAAATTTATGATTGCACAAGGTAAAGAATGTGATTAAAGGCTCTTTTCCTATGTCAAAAGTTTTAGTTTTCGAGGGTAATAGCTACGTATGTTGAAAAAATGAAGATATTAGACTATTCATGATTGCAAATGGTAAAGAATGTGATTAAAGGCTCTTTTCCTATGTCAAAAGTTTTAGTTTTCGAGGGTAATAGCTACATATGCTGAAAAAATGAAGATATTAGACAATTTTATGATTGCACATGGTATACAATGTGATTAAAGGCTCTTTTCCTTTTTCAAAAGTTTTAGTTTTCTAGGGTAATAGCTACGTATGTTGAAAAAATGAAGATATTAGACTATTTTATGATTGCAAATGGTAAAGAATGTGATTAAAGGCTCTTTTCCTATTTCAAAAGTTTTAGTTTTCGAGGGTAATAGCTACGTATGTTGAAACAATGAAGATATTAGACTATTTTATGATTGCACATGGTAAAGAATGTGATTAAAGGCTCTTTTCCTATTTCAAAAGTTTTAGTTTTTGAGGGTAATAGCTACCTATGTTGAAAAAAGGAAGATATTAGACGATTTTATGATTGCACATGGTAAAGAATGTGATTAAAGGCTCTTTTCCTATTTCAAAAGTTTTAGTTTTCAAGGGTAATAGCTACGTATGTTCAAAAAAAGAAGATATTAGACTAATTTTTGATTGCACATGGTAAAGAATGTGATTAAAAAAAATGAATTTTTGAGGTATGAGGTATGAATTTTGAGGTATGTGGAAAAAATGAAGATATTAAACAATTTTATGATTGCACAAGGTAAAGAATGTGATTAAAGGCTCTTTTCCTATGTCAAAAGTTTTAGTTTTCGAGGGTAATAGCTACGTATGTTGAAAAAATGAAGATATTAGACTATTTTATGATTGCAAATGGTAAAGAATGTGATTAAAGGCTCTTTTCCTATTTCAAAAGTTTTAGTTTTCGAGGGTAATAGCTACGTATGTTGAAAAAATGAAAATATTAGACTCTTTTATGATTGCAAATGGTAAAGAATGTGATTAAAGGCTCTTTTCCTATGTCAAAAGTTTTAGTTTTCGAGGGTAATAAATACGTATGTTGAAAAAATGAAGATATTAGACTATTTTATGATTGCACATGGTTAAGAATGTGATTAAAGGCTCTTTTCCTATTTCAAAAGTTTTAGTTTTTGAGGGTAATAGCTACGTATGTTGAAAAAATGAAGATATTAGACTATTTTATGATTGCAAATGGTAAAGAATGTGATTAAAGGCTCTTTTCCTATTTCAAAAGTTTTAGTTTTCGAGGGTAATAGCTACGTATGTTGAAAAAAATGAAAATATTAGACTATTTTATGATTGCAAATGGTAAAGAATGTGATTAAAGGCTCTTTTCCTATGTCAAAAGTTTTAGTTTTCGAGGGTAATAGCTACGTATGTTGAAAAAATGAAGATATTAGACTATTTTATGATTGGAAATGGTAAAGAATGTGATTAAAGGCTCTTTTCCTATTTCAAAAGTTTTAGTTTTCGAGGGTAATAGCTACGTATGTTGAAAAAATGAAGATATTAGACTATTTTATGATTGCACATGGTAAAGAATGTGATTAAAGGCTCTTTTCCTATTTCAAAAGTTTTAGTTTTTGAGGGTAGTAGCTACATATGTTGAAAAAATGAAGATATTAGACTATTTTATGATTGCAAATGGTAAAGAATGTGATTAAAGGCTCTTTTCCTATGTCAAAAGTCTTAATTTTCGAGGGTAATAGCTACGTATGTTGAAAAAATGAAAATATTAGACTATTTTATGATTGCAAATGGTAAAGAATGTGATTAAAGGCTCTTTTCCTATTTCAAAAGTTTTAGTTTTCGAGGGTAATAGCTACGTATGTTCAAAAAAAGAAGATATTAGACTATTTTATGATTGCACATGGTAAAGAGTGTGATTAAAGGCTCTTTTCCTATTTCAAAAGTTTTAGTTTTCGAGGGTAATAGCTACGTATGTTGAAAAAATGAAGATATTAAACTATTTTATGATTGCAAATGGTAAAGAATGTGATTAAAGGCTCTTTTCCTATGTCAAAAGTTTTAGTTTTCGAGGGTAATAGCTACGTATGTTGAAAAAATGAAGATATTAGACTATTTTATGATTGGAAATGGTAAAAAATGTGATTAAAGGCTCTTTTCCTATTTCAAAAGTTTTAGTTTTCGAGGGTAATAGCTACGTATGTTGAAAAAATGAAGATATTAGACTATTTTATGATTGCACATGGTAAAGAATGTGATTAAAGGCTCTTTTCCTATTTCAAAAGTTTTAGTTTTTGAGGGTAATAGCTACATATGTTGAAAAAATGAAGATATTAGACTATTTTATGATTGCAAATGGTAAAGAATGTGATTAAAGGCTCTTTTCCTATGTCAAAAGTTTTAGTTTTCGAGGGTAATAGCTACGTATGTTGAAAAATGAAGATATTAGACTATTTTATGATTGGAAATGGTAAAAAATGTGATTAAAGGCTCTTTTCCTATTTCAAAAGTTTTAGTTTTCGAGGGTAATAGCTACGTATGTTGAAAAAATGAAGATATTAGACTATTTTATGATTGCAAATGGTAAAGAATGTGATTAAAGGCTCTTTTCCTGTTTTAAAAGTTTTAGTTTTCGAGGGTAATAGCTACGTATGTTGAAAAAATGAAGATATTAGATTATTTTATGATTGCAAATGGTAAGGAATGTGATTAAAGGCTCTTTTCCTATGTCAAAAGTTTTAGTTTTCGAGGGTAATAGCTACGTATGTTGAAAAAATGAAGATATTAGACTATTTTATGATTGCACATGGTAAAGAATGTGATTAAAGGCTCTTTTCCTATTTCAAAAGTTTTAGTTTTTGAGGGTAATAGCTACGTATGTTGAAAAAATGAAGATATTAGACTATTTTATGATTGCAAATGGTAAAGAATGTGATTAAAGGCTCTTTTCCTATTTCAAAAGTTTTAGTTTTCGAGGGTAATAGCTACGTATGTTGAAAAAATGAAAATATTAGACTATTTTATGATTGCAAATGGTAAAGAATGTGATTAAAGGCTCTTTTCCTATGTCAAAAGTTTTAGTTTTTGAGGGTAATAGCTACGTATGTTGAAAAAATGAAGATATTAGACAATTTTATGATTGCACAAGGTAAAGAATGTGATTAAAGGCTCTTTTCCTATGTCAAAAGTTTTAGTTTTTGAGGGTAATAGCTACGTATGTTGAAAAAATGAAGATATTAGACTATTTATGATTGCAAATGGTAAAGAATGTGATTAAAGGCTCTTTTCCTATGTCAAAAGTTTTAGTTTTCGAGGGTAATAGCTACATATGTTGAAAAAATGAAGATATTAGACTATTTTATGATTGCACATGGTAAAGAATGTGATTAAAGGCTCTTTTCCTATTTTAAAAGTTTTAGTTTTCGAGGGTAATAGCTACGTATGTTGAAAAAATGAAGATATTAGACTATTTTATGGTTGCACATGGTAAAGAATGTGATTAAAGGCTCTTTTCCTATTTCAAAAGTTTTAGTTTTTGAGGGTAATAGCTACGTATGTTGAAAAAATGAAGATATTAGACTATTTTATGATTGCAAATGGTAAAGAATGTGATTAAAGGCTCTTTTCCTATTTCAAAAGTTTTAGTTTTCGAGGGTAATAGCTACGTATGTTGAAAAAAATGAAAATATTAGACTATTTCATGATTGCAAATGGTAAAGAATGTGATTAAAGGCTCTTTTCCTATGTCAAAAGTTTTAGTTTTCGAGGGTAATAGCTACGTATGTTGAAAAAATGAAGATATTAGACTATTTTATGATTGCAAATGGTAAAGAATGTGATTAAAGGCTCTTTTCCTATTTCAAAAGTTTTAGTTTTCGAGTGTAATAGCTACGTATGTTGAAAAAATGAAAATATTAGACTATTTTATGATTGCAAATGGTAAAGAATATGATTAAAGGCTCTTTTCCTATGTCAAAAGTTTTAGTTTTTGAGGGTAATAGCTACGTATGTTGAAAAAATGAAGATATTAGACAATTTTATGATTGCACAAGGTAAAGAATGTGATTAAAGGCTCTTTTCCTATGTCAAAAATTTTAGTTTTCGAGGGTAAATAGCTACGTATGTTGAAAAAATGAAGATATTAGACTATTTATGATTGCAAATGGTAAAGAATGTGATTAAAGGCTCTTTTCCTATGTCAAAAGTTTTAGTTTTGGAGGGTAATAGCTACATATGTTGAAAAAATTAAGATATTAGACAATTTTATGATTGCACATGGTATACAATGTGATTAAAGGCTCTTTTCCTATTTCAAAAGTTTTAGTTTTCCAGGGTAATAGCTACGTATGTTGAAAAAATGAAGATATTAGACTATTTTATGATTGCACATGGTAAAGAATGTGATTAAAGGCTCTTTTCCTATTTCAAAAGTTTTAGTTTTCGAGGGTAATAGCTACCTATGTTGAAAAAATGAAGATATTAGACTATTTTATGATTGCACATGGTAAAGAATGTGATTAAAGGCTCTTTTCCTATTTCAAAAGTTTTAGTTTTTGAGGGTAACAGCTACGTATTTTAAAAAAATGAAGATATTAGACTATTTTATGATTGCAAATGGTAAAGAATGTGATTAAAGGCTCTTTTCCTATCTCAAAAGTTTTAGTTTTCGAGGGTAATAGCTACGTATGTTGAAAAATGAAGATATTAGACTATTTTATGATTGGAAATGGTAAAAAATGTGATTAAAGGCTCTTTTCCTATTTCAAAAGTTTTAGTTTTCGAGGGTATGAGCTACGTATGTTGAAAAAATGAAGATATTAGACTATTTTATGATTGCAAATGGTAAAGAATGTGATTAAAGGCTCTTTTCCTGTTTTAAAAGTTTTAGTTTTCGAGGGTAATAGCTACGTATGTTGAAAAAATGAAGATATTAGATTATTTTATGATTGCAAATGGTAAGGAATGTGATTAAAGGCTCTTTTCCTATGTCAAAAGTTTTAGTTTTCGAGGGTAATAGCTACGTATGTTGAAAAAATGAAGATATTAGACTATTTTATGATTGCACATGGTAAAGAATGTGATTAAAGGCTCTTTTCCTATTTCAAAAGTTTTAGTTTTTGAGGGTAATAGCTACGTATGTTGAAAAAATGAAGATATTAGACTATTTTATGATTGCAAATGGTAAAGAATGTGATTAAAGGCTCTTTTCCTATTTCAAAAGTTTTAGTTTTCGAGGGTAATAGCTACGTATGTTGAAAAAATGAAAATATTAGACTATTTTATGATTGCAAATGGTAAAGAATGTGATTAAAGGCTCTTTTCCTATGTCAAAAGTTTTAGTTTTTGAGGGTAATAGCTACGTATGTTGAAAAAATGAAGATATTAGACAATTTTATGATTGCATAAGGTAAAGAATGTGATTAAAGGCTCTTTTCCTATGTCAAAAGTTTTAGTTTTTGAGGGTAATAGCTAAGTATGTTGAAAAAATGAAGATATTAGACTATTTATGATTGCAAATGGTAAAGAATGTGATTAAAGGCTCTTTTCCTATGTCAAAAGTTTTAGTTTTCGAGGGTAATAGCTACATATGTTGAAAAAATGAAGATATTAGACTATTTTATGATTGCACATGGTAAAGAATGTGATTAAAGGCTCTTTTCCTATTTTAAAAGTTTTAGTTTTCGAGGGTAATAGCTACGTATGTTGAAAAAATGAAGATATTAGACTATTTTATGATTGCACATGGTAAAGAATGTGATTAAAGGCTCTTTTCCTATTTCAAAAGTTTTAGTTTTTGAGGGTAATAGCTACGTATGTTGAAAAAATGAAGATATTAGACTATTTTATGATTGCAAATGGTAAAGAATGTGATTAAAGGCTCTTTTCCTATTTCAAAAGTTTTAGTTTTCGAGGGTAATAGCTACGTATGTTGAAAAAAATGAAAATATTAGACTATTTCATGATTGCAAATGGTAAAGAATGTGATTAAAGGCTCTTTTCCTATGTCAAAAGTTTTAGTTTTCGAGGGTAATAGCTACGTATGTTGAAAAAATGAAGATATTAGACTATTTTATGATTGCAAATGGTAAAGAATGTGATTAAAGGCTCTTTTCCTATTTCAAAGTTTTATTTTTCGAGTGTAATAGCTACGTATGTTGAAAAAATGAAAATATTAGACTATTTTATGATTGCAAATGGTAAAGAATATGATTAAAGGCTCTTTTCCTATGTCAAAAGTTTTAGTTTTTGAGGGTAATAGCTACGTATGTTGAAAAAATGAAGATATTAGACAATTTTATGATTGCACAAGGTAAAGAATGTGATTAAAGGCTCTTTTCCTATGTCAAAAATTTTAGTTTTCGAGGGTAATAGCTACGTATGTTGAAAAAATGAAGATATTAGACTATTTATGATTGCAAATGGTAAAGAATGTGATTAAAGGCTCTTTTCCTATGTCAAAAGTTTTAGTTTTGGAGGGTAATAGCTACATATGTTGAAAAAATTAAGATATTAGACAATTTTATGATTGCACATGGTATACAATGTGATTAAAGGCTCTTTTCCTATTTCAAAAGTTTTAGTTTTCCAGGGTAATAGCTACGTATGTTGAAAAAATGAAGATATTAGACTATTTTATGATTGCACATGGTAAAGAATGTGATTAAAGGCTCTTTTCCTATTTCAAAAGTTTTAGTTTTCGAGGGTAATAGCTACCTATGTTGAAAAAATGAAGATATTAGACTATTTTATGATTGCACATGGTAAAGAATGTGATTAAAGGCTCTTTTCCTATTTCAAAAGTTTTAGTTTTTGAGGGTAACAGCTACGTATTTTAAAAAAAATGAAGATATTAGACTATTTTATGATTGCAAATGGTAAAGAATGTGATTAAAGGCTCTTTTCCTATTTTAAAAGTTTTAGTTTTCGAGGGTAATAGCTACGTATGTTGAAAAAATGAAGATATTAGACTATTTTATGATTGCAAATGGTAAAGAATGTGATTAAAGGCTCTTTTCCTATGTCAAAAATTTTAGTTTTCGAGGGTAATAGCTACGTATGTTGAAAAAATGAAGATATTAGACTATTTTATGATTGCACATGGTAAAGAATGTGATTAAAGGCTCTTTTCCTATTTCAAAAGTTTTTTGTTTTTGAGGGTAATAGCTACGTATGTTGAAAAAATGAAGATATTAGACTATTTTATGATTGCAAATGGTAAAGAATGTGATTAAAGGCTCTTTTCCTACTTCAAAAGTTTTAGTTTTCGAGGGTAATAGCTACGTATGTTGAAAAAATGAAAATATTAGACTATTTTATGATTGCAAATGGTATAGAATGGAATTAAAGGCTCTTTTCCTATGTCAAAAGTTTTAGTTTTCGAGGGTAATAGCTACGTATGTTGAAACAATGAAGATATTAGACTATTTTATGATTGCACATGGTAAAGAATGTGATTAAAGGCTCTTTTCCTATTTCAAAAGTTTTAGTTTTCGAGGGTAATAGCTACCTATGTTGAAAAAAGGAAGATATTAGACTATTTTATGATTGCACATGGTAAAGAATGTGATTAAAGGCTCTTTTCCTATTTCAAAAGTTTTAGTTTTCGAGGGTAATAGCTACGTATGTTCAAAAAAAGAAGATATTAGACTATTTTATGATTGCAAATGGTAAAGAATGTGATTAAAGGCTCTTTTCCTATTTCAAAAGTTTTAGTTTTCGAGGGTAATAGCTACGTATGTTGAAAAAATGAAAATATTAGACTATTTTATGATTGCAAATGGTAAAGAATGTGATTAAAGGCTCTTTTCCTATGTCAAAAGTTTTAGTTTTCGAGGGTAATAGCTACGTATGTTGAAAAAATGAAGATATTAGACTATTTTATGATTGGAAATGGTAAAAAATGTGATTAAAGGCTCTTTTCCTATTTCAAAAGTTTTAGTTTTCGAGGGTAATAGCTACGTATGTTGAAAAAATGAAGATATTAGACTATTTTATGATTGCACATGGTAAAGAATGTGATTAAAGGCTCTTTTCCTATTTCAAAAGTTTTAGTTTTTGAGGGTAGTAGCTACATATGTTGAAAAAATGAAGATATTAGACTATTTTATGATTGCAAATGGTAAAGAATGTGATTAAAGGCTCTTTTCCTATGTCAAAAGTTTTAGTTTTCGAGGGTAATAGCTACGTATGTTGAAAAAATGAAGATATTAGACTATTTTATGATTGGAAATGGTAAAAAATGTGATTAAAGGCTCTTTTCCTATTTCAAAAGTTTTAGTTTTCGAGGGTAATAGCTACGTATGTTGAAAAAATGAAGATATTAGACTATTTTATGATTGCAAATGGTAAACAATGTGATTAAAGGCTCTTTTCCTATTTCAAAAGTTTTAGTTTTTGAGGGTAATAGCTACGTATGTTGAAAAAATGAAGATATTAGACTATTTTATGATTGCAAATGGTAAAGAATGTGATTAAAGGCTCTTTTCCTATTTCAAAAGTTTTAGTTTTCGAGGGTAATAGCTACGTACGTTCAAAAAAAGAAGATATTAGACTATTTTATGATTGCACATGGTAAAGAGTGTGATTAAAGGCTCTTTTCCTATTTCAAAAGTTTTAGTTTTCGAGGGTAATAGCTACGTATGTTGAAAAAAATGAAGATATTAAACTATTTTATGATTGCAAATGGTAAAGAATGTGATTAAAGGCTCTTTTCCTATGTCAAAAGTCTTAGTTTTCGAGGGTAATAGCTACGTATGTTGAAAAAATGAAAATATTACACTATTTTATGATTGCAAATGGTAAAGAATGTGATTAAAGGCTCTTTTCCTATTTCAAAAGTTTTAGTTTTCGAGGGTAATAGCTACGTATGTTCAAAAAAAGAAGATATTAGACTATTTTATGATTGCACATGGTAAAGAGTGTGATTAAAGGCTCTTTTCCTATTTCAAAAGTTTTAGTTTTCGAGGGTAATAGCTACGTATGTTGAAAAAATGAAGATATTAAACTATTTTATGATTGCAAATGGTAAAGAATGTGATTAAAGGCTCTTTTCCTATGTCAAAAGTTTTAGTTTTCGAGGGTAATAGCTACGTATGTTGAAAAAATGAAGATATTAGACTATTTTATGATTGGAAATGGTAAAAAATGTGATTAAAGGCTCTTTTCCTATTTCAAAAGTTTTAGTTTTCGAGGGTAATAGCTACGTATGTTGAAAAAATGAAGATATTAGACTATTTTATGATTGCACATGGTAAAGAATGTGATTAAAGGCTCTTTTACTATTTCAAAAGTTTTAGTTTTTGAGGGTAATAGCTACATATGTTGAAAAAATGAAGATATTAGACTATTTTATGATTGCAAATGGTAAAGAATGTGATTAAAGGCTCTTTTCCTATGTCAAAAGTTTTAGTTTTCGAGGGTAATAGCTACGTATGTTGAAAAATGAAGATATTAGACTATTTTATGATTGGAAATGGTAAAAAAATGTGATTAAAGGCTCTTTTCCTATTTCAAAAGTTTTAGTTTTCGAGGGTAATAGCTACGTATGTTGAAAAAATGAAGATATTAGACTATTTTATGATTGCAAATGGTAAAGAATGTGATTAAAGGCTCTTTTCCTGTTTTAAAAGTTTTAGTTTTCGAGGGTAATAGCTACGTATGTTGAAAAAATGAAGATATTAGATTATTTTATGATTGCAAATGGTAAGGAATGTGATTAAAGGCTCTTTTCCTATGTCAAAAGTTTTAGTTTTCGAGGGTAATAGCTACGTATGTTGAAAAAATGAAGATATTAGACTATTTTATGATTGCACATGGTAAAGAATGTGATTAAAGGCTCTTTAACTATTTCAAAAGTTTTAGTTTTTGAGGGTAATAGCTACGTATGTTGAAAAAATGAAGATATTAGACTATTTTATGATTGCAAATGGTAAAGAATGTGATTAAAGGCTCTTTTCCTATTTCAAAAGTTTTAGTTTTCGAGGGTAATAGCTACGTATGTTGAAAAAATGAAAATATTAGACTATTTTATGATTGCAAATGGTAAAGAATGTGATTAAAGGCTCTTTTCCTATGTCAAAAGTTTTAGTTTTTGAGGGTAATAGCTACGTATGTTGAAAAAATGAAGATATTAGACAATTTTATGATTGCACAAGGTAAAGAATGTGATTAAAGGCTCTTTTCCTATGTCAAAAGTTTTAGTTTTCGAGGGTAATAGCTACGTATGTTGAAAAAATGAAGATATTAGACTATTTATGATTGCAAATGGTAAAGAATGTGATTAAAGGCTCTTTTCCTATGTCAAAAGTTTTAGTTTTCGAGGGTAATAGCTACATATGTTGAAAAAATGAAGATATTAGACTATTTATGATTGCACATGGTAAAGAATGTGATTAAAGGCTCTTTTCCTATTTTAAAAGTTTTAGTTTTCGAGGGTAATAGCTACGTATGTTGAAAAAATGAAGATATTAGACTATTTTATGATTGCACATGGTAAAGAATGTGATTAAAGGCTCTTTTCCTATTTCAAAAGTTTTAGTTTTTGAGGGTAATAGCTACGTATGTTGAAAAAATGAAGATATTAGACTATTTTATGATTGCAAATGGTAAAGAATGTGATTAAAGGCTCTTTTCCTATTTCAAAAGTTTTAGTTTTCGAGGGTAATAGCTACGTATGTTGAAAAAAATGAAAATATTAGACTATTTCATGATTGCAAATGGTAAAGAATGTGATTAAAGGCTCTTTTCCTATGTCAAAAGTTTTAGTTTTCGAGGGTAATAGCTACGTATGTTGAAAAAATGAAGATATTAGACTATTTTATGATTGCAAATGGTAAAGAATGTGATTAAAGGCTCTTTTACTATTTCAAAAGTTTTAGTTTTCGAGTGTAATAGCTACGTATGTTGAAAAAATGAAAATATTAGACAATTTTATGATTGCACAAGGTAAAGAATGTGATTAAAGGCTCTTTTCCTATGTCAAAAATTTTAGTTTTCGAGGGTAATAGCTACGTATGTTGAAAAAAATGAAGATATTAGACTATTTATGATTGCAAATGGTAAAGAATGTGATTAAAGGCTCTTTTCCTATGTCAAAAGTTTTAGTTTTGGAGGGTAATAGCTACATATGTTGAAAAAATTAAGATATTAGACAATTTTATGATTGCACATGGTATACAATGTGATTAAAGGCTCTTTTCCTATTTCAAAAGTTTTAGTTTTCCAGGGTAATAGCTACGTATGTTGAAAAAATGAAGATATTAGACTATTTTATGATTGCACATGGTAAAGAATGTGATTAAAGGCTCTTTTCCTATTTCAAAAGTTTTAGTTTTCGAGGGTAATAGCTACCTATGTTGAAAAAAATGAAGATATTAGACTATTTTATGATTGCACATGGTAAAGAATGTGATTAAAGGCTCTTTTCCTATTTCAAAAGTTTTAGTTTTTGAGGGTAACAGCTACGTATTTTAAAAAAAATGAAGATATTAGACTATTTTATGATTGCAAATGGTAAAGAATGTGATTAAAGGCTCTTTTCCTATTTTAAAAGTTTTATTTTTCGAGGGTAATAGCTACGTATGTTGAAAAAATGAAGATATTGGACTATTTTATGATTGCAAATGGTAAAGAATGTGATTAAAGGCTCGTTTCCTATGTCAAAAATTTTAGTTTTCGAGGGTAATAGCTACGTATGTTGAAAAAATGAAGATATTAGACTATTTTATGATTGCACATGGTAAAGAATGTGATTAAAGGCTCTTTTCCTATTTCAAAAGTTTTTTGTTTTTGAGGGTAATAGCTACGTATGTTGAA
Organism: Artemia franciscana; assembly: GCF_032884065.1. NCBI lineage: Eukaryota > Metazoa > Arthropoda > Branchiopoda > Anostraca > Artemiidae > Artemia > Artemia franciscana. Next base: position 15,811 of record NW_027066180.1, read on the forward strand.
AAAATGAAGATATTAGACTATTTTATGATTGCAAATGGTAAAGAATGTGATTAAAGGCTCTTTTCCTATTTCAAAAGTTTTAGTTTTCGAGGGTAATAGCTACGTATGTTGAAAAAATGAAAATATTAGACTATTTTATGATTGCAAATGGTATAGAATGGAATTAAAGGCTCTTTTCCTATGTCAAAAGTTTTAGTTTTCGAGGGTAATAGCTACGTATGTTGAAACAATGAAGATATTAGACTATTTTATGATTGCACATGGTAAAGAATGTGATTAAAGGCTCTTTTCCTATTTCAAAAGTTTTAGTTTTCGAGGGTAATAGCTACCTATGTTGAAAAAATGAAGATATTAGACTATTTTATGATTGCACATGGTAAAGAATGTGATTAAAGGCTCTTTTCCTATTTCAAAAGTTTTAGTTTTCGAGGGTAATAGCTACGTATGTTCAAAAAAAGAAGATATTAGACTATTTTATGATTGCACATGGTAAAGAATGTGATTAAAGGCTCTTTTCCTATTTCAAAAGTTTTAGTTTTCGAGTGTAATAGCTACGTATGTTGAAAAAATGAAGATATTAGACTATTTTATGATTGCAAATGGTAAAGAATGTGATTAAAGGCTCTTTTCCTATTTTAAAAGTTTTAGTTTTCGAGGGTAATAGCTACGTATGTTGAAAAAATGAAGATATTAGACTATTTTATGATTGCAAATGGTAAAGAATGTGATTAAAGGCTCTTTTCCTATGTCAAAAGTTTTAGTTTTCGAGGGTAATAGCTACGTATGTTGAAAAAATGAAAATATTAGACTATTTTATGATTGCAAATGGTAAAGAATGTGATTAAAGGCTCTTTTCCTATGTCAAAAGTTTTAGTTTTCGAGGGTAATAGCTACGTATGTTGAAAAAATGAAGATATTAGACAATTTTATGATTGCACAAGGTAAAGAATGTGATTAAAGGCTCTTTTCCTATGTCAAAAGTTTTAGTTTTCGAGGGTAATAGCTACGTATGTTGAAAAAATGAAGATATTAGACTATTTTATGATTGCAAATGGTAAAGAATGTGATTAAAGGCTCTTTTCCTATTTCAAAAGTTTTAGTTTTCGAGTGTAATAGCTACGTATGTTGAAAAAATGAAAATATTAGACTATTTTATGATTGCAAATGGTAAAGAATGTGATTAAAGGCTCTTTTCCTATGTCAAAAGTTTTAGTTTTTGAGGGTAATAGCTACGTATGTTGAAAAAATGAAGATATTAGACAATTTTATGATTGCACAAGGTAAAGAATGTGATTAAAGGCTCTTTTCCTATGTCAAAATTTTAGTTTTCGAGGGTAATAGCTACGTATGTTGAAAAAATGAAGATATTAGACTATTTATGATTGCAAATGGTAAAGAATGTGATTAAAGGCTCTTTTCCTATGTCAAAAGTTTTAGTTTTCGAGGGTAATATCTACATATGTTGAAAAAATGAAGATATTAGACAATTTTATGATTGCACATGGTATACAATGTGATTAAAGGCTCTTTGCCTATTTCAAAAGTTTTAGTTTTCCAGGGTAATAGCTACGTATGTTGAAAAAATGAAGATATTAGACTATTTTATGATTGCACATGGTAAAGAATGTGATTAAAGGCTCTTTTCCTATTTCAAAAGTTTTAGTTTTCGAGGGTAATAGCTACGTATGTTCAAAAAAAGAAGATATTAGACTATTTTATGATTGCACATGGTAAAGAATGTGATTAAAGGCTCTTTTCCTATTTCAAAAGTTTTAGTTTTTGAGGGTAATAGCTACGTATTTTAAAAAAATGAAGATATTAGACTATTTTATGATTGCAAATGGTAAAGAATGTGATTAAAGGCTCTTTTCCTATTTTAAAAGTTTTAGTTTTCGAGGGTAATAGCTACGTATGTTGAAAAAATGAAGATATTAGACTATTTTATGATTGCAAATGGTAAAGAATGTGATTAAAGGCTCTTTTCCTATGTCAAAAGTTTTAGTTTTCGAGGATAATAGCTACATATGTTGAAAAAATGAAGATATTAGACAATTTTATGATTGCACATGGTATACAATGTGATTAAAGGCTCTTTTCCTATTTCAAAAGTTTTAGTTTTCCAGGGTAATAGCTACGTATGTTGAAAAAATGAAGATATTAGACTATTTTATGATTGCACATGGTAAAGAATGTGATTAAAGGCTCTTTTCCTATTTCAAAAGTTTTAGTTTTCGAGGGTAATAGCTACTTATGTTGAAAAAATGAAGATATTAGACTATTTTATGATTGCAAATGGTAAAGAATGTGATTAAAGGCTCTTTTCCTATTTCAAAAGTTTTAGTTTTTGAGGGTAATAGCTACGTATGTTGAAAAAATGAAAATATTAGACTATTTTATGATTGCAAATGGTAAAGAATGTGATTAAAGGCTCTTTTCCTATTTTAAAAGTTTTAGTTTTCGAGGGTAATAGCTACGTATGTTGAAAAAATGAAGATATTAGACTATTTTATGATTGCAAATGGTAAAGAATGTGATTAAAGGCTCTTTTCCTATGTCAAAAGTTTTAGTTTTCGAGGGTAATAGCTACGTATGTTGAAAAAATGAAGATATTAGACTATTTTATGATTGCAAATGGTAAAGAATGAAATTAAAGGCTCTTTTCCTATGTCAAAAGTTTTAGTTTTCGAGGGTAATAGCTACGTATGTTGAAAAAATGAAGATATTAGACAATTTTATGATTGCACAAGGTAAAGAATGTGATTAAAGGCTCTTTTCCTATGTCAAAAGTTTTAGTTTTCGAGGGTAATAGCTACGTATGTTGAAAAAATGAAGATATTAGACTATTTTATGATTGCAAATGGTAAAGAATGTGATTAAAGGCTCTTTTCCTATTTCAAAAGTTTTAGTTTTTGAGGGTAATAGCTACGTATGTTGAAAAAATGAAGATATTAGACTATTTTATGATTGCAAATGGTAAAGAATGTGATTAAAGGCTCTTTTCCTATGTCAGAAGTTTTAGTTTTCGAGGGTAATAGCTACGTATGTTGAAAAAATGAAGATATTAGACTATTTTATGTTTGCACATGGTAAAGAATGTGATTAAAGGCTCTTTTCCTATTTCAAAAGTTTTAGTTTTTGAGGGTAATAGCTACGTATGTTGAAAAAATGAAGATATTAGACTATTTTATGATTGCAAATGGTAAAGAATGTGATTAAAGGCTCTTTTCCTATTTCAAAAGTTTTATTTTTCGAGGGTAATAGCTACGTATGTTGAAAAAATGAAAATATTAGACTATTTTATGATTGCAAATGGTAAAGAATGTGATTAAAGGCTCTTTTCCTATGTCAAAAGTTTTAGTTTTTGAGGGTAATAGCTACGTATGTTGAAAAAATGAAGATATTAGACAATTTTATGATTGCACAAGGTAAAGAATGTGATTAAAGGCTCTTTTCCTATGTCAAAAGTTTTAGTTTTCGAGGGTAATAGCTACGTATGTTGAAAAAATGAAGATATTAGACTATTTATGATTGCAAATGGTAAAGAATGTGATTAAAGGCTCTTTTCCTATGTCAAAAGTTTTAGTTTT
>NW_027066181.1:0-19394 GCF_032884065.1 Artemia franciscana
ATTTTTTCAACATACGTAGCTATTACCCTCGAAAACTAAAACTTTTGAAATAGGAAAAGAGCCTTTAATCACATTCTTTACCATTTGCAATCATAAAATAGTCTAATATCTTCATTTTTTCAACATACGTAGCTATTACCCTCGAAAACTAAAACTTTTGACATAGGAAAACAGCCTTTAATCACATTCTTTACCATGTGCAATCATAAAATAGTCTAAAATCTTCATTTTTCAACATACGTAGGTATTACCCTCGAAAACTAAAACTTTTAAAATAGGAAAAGAGCCTTTAATCACATTCTTTACCGTTTGCAATCATAAAATTGTCTAAAATCTTCAATTTTACAACATACGTAGCTATTACCCTCGAAAACTAAAACTTTTGAAATAGGAAAAGAGCCTTTAATCACATTCTTTACCATTTGCAATCATAAAATAGTCTAATATCTTCATTTTTTCAACATACGTAGCTATTACCCTCGAAAACTAAAACTTTTGAAATAGGAAAAGAGCCTTTAATCACATTCTTTACCATGTGCAATCATAAAATAGTCTAATATCTTCATTTTTTCAACATACGTAGCTATTACCCTCGAAAGCTCAAACTTTTGACATAGGAAAAGAGCCTTTAATCACATTCTTTACCATTTGCAATCATAAAATAGTCTAATATCTTCATTTTTTTCCAAAGACATAGCTATTACCCTTGAAAACTAAAACTTTTGACATAGGAAAAGAGCCTTTAATCACATTCTTTACCATTTGCAATCATAAAATAGTCTAATATCTTCATTTTTTCAACATACGTAGCTATTACCCTCGAAAACTAAAACTTTTGAAATAGGAAAAGAGCCTTTAATCAAATTCTTTACCATGTGCAATCATAAAATTGTCTAATATCTTCATTTTTTCCACAGACAAAGCTATTACCCTCGAAAACTAAAACTTTAAAATAGGAAAAGAGCCTTTAATCACATTCTTTACCATTTGCAACCATAAAATAGTCTAATATCTTCATTTTTTCAACCTACGTAGCTATTACCCCCGAAAACTAAAACTATTGAAATAGGAAAAGAGCCTTTAATCACATTCTTTACCATTTGCAATCATAAAATAGTCTAATATCTTCATTTTTGCAACATACTTAGCTATTACCCTCGAAAACTAAAACTTTTGAAATAGGAAAAGAGCCTTTAATCACATTCTTTACCATTTGCAATCATAAAATAGTCTAATATCTTCTTTTTTTCAACATACGTAGCTATTACCCTCGAAAACTAAAACTTTTAAAATAGGAAAAGAGCCTTTAATCACATTCTTTACCATTTGCAATCATAAAATAGTCTAATATCTTCATTTTTTCCACAGACAAAGCTATTACCCTCGAAAACTAAAACTTTTGAAATAGGAAAAGAGCCTTTAATCACATTCTTTACCATTTGCAATCATAAAATAGTCTAATATCTTCATTTTTTCAACATACGTAGCTATTACCCTCGAAAACTAAAACTTTTGACATAGGAAAAGAGCCTTTAATCACATTCTTTACCATGGGCAATCACAAGATAGTCTAATATCTTCCTTTTTTCCTCAGACATACCTATTACCCTCGAAAACTATAACTTTTGAAATAGGAAAAGAGCCTTTAATCACATTCTTTACCATTTGCTATCATAAAATAGTCTAATATCTTCATTTTTTCAACATACGTAGCTATTACCCTCGAAAACTAAAACTTTTGAAAAAGGAAAAGAGCCTTTAATAACATTCTTTACCATGTGCAATCATAAAATCGTCTAATATCTTCATTTTTTCAACATACGTAGCCATTACCCTCGAAAACTAAAACTTTTGAAATAGGAAAAGAGCCTTTAATCACATTCTTTACCATTTGCAATCATAAAATAGTCTAATATCTTCATTTTTTCAACATACGTAGCTATTACCCTCGAAAACTAAAACTTTTAAAATAGGAAAATAGCCTTTAATCACATTCTTTACCATTTGCAATCATAAAATAGTCTAATTTCTTCATTTTTTCAACATACGTAGCTATTACCCTCGAAAACTAAAACTTTTAAAATAGGAAAATAGCCTTTAATCACATTCTTTACCATTTGCAATAATAAAATAGTCTAATATCTTCATTTTTTCAACATACGTAGCTATTACCCTCGAAAACTAAAACTTTTAAAATAGGAAAATAGCCTTTAATCACATTCTTTACCATTTGCAATCATAAAATAGTCTAATTTCTTCATTTTTTCAACATACGTAACTATTACCCTCGAAAACTAAAACTATTGAAATAGGAAAAGAGCCTTTAATCACATTCTTTACCATTTGCAATCATAAAATAGTCTAATATCTTCATTTTTTCAACATACGTAGCTATTACCCTCAAAAACTAAAACTTTAGACATAGGAAAAGAGCCTTTAATCACATTCTTTACCATTTGCAATCATAAAATAGTCTAATATCTTCATTTTTTCAACATACTTAGCTATTACCCTCGAAAACTAAAACTTTTGACATAGGAAAAGAGCCTTTAATCACATTCTTTACCATGTGCAATCATAAAATAGTCTAAAATCTTCATTTTTTCAACATACGTAGCTATTACCCTCGAAAACTAAAACTTTTAAAATAGGAAAAGAGCCTTTAATCACATTCTTTACCATTTGCAATCATAAAATTGTCTAAAATCTTCATTTTTACAACATACGTAGCTATTACCCTCGAAAACTAAAACTTTTGAAAAAGGAAAAGAGCCTTTAATCACATTCTTTACCATTTGCAATCATAAAATAGTCTAATATCTTCATTTTTTCAACATACGTAGCTATTACCCTCGAAAACTAAAACTTTTGAAATAGGAAAAGAGCCTTTAATCACATTCTTTACCATGTGCAATCATAAAATAGTCTAATATCTTCATTTTTTCAACATACGTAGCTATTACCCTCGAAAGCTCAAACTTTTGACATAGGAAAAGAGCCTTTAATCACATTCTTTACCATTTGCAATCATACAATAGTCTAATATCTTCATTTTTTCCACAGACATAGCTATTACCCTCGAAAACTAAAACTTTTGACATAGGAAAAGAGCCTTTAATCACATTCTTTACCATTTGCAATCATAAAATAGTCTAATATCTTCATTTTTTCAACATACGTAGCTATTACCCTCAAAAACTAAAACTTTTGACATAGGAAAAGAGCCTTTAATCACATTCTTTACCATTTGCAATCATAAAATAGTCCAATATCTTCATTTTTTCAACATACGTAGCTATTACCCTCGAAAAGTAAAACTTTTGACATAGGAAAAAGAGCCTTTAATCACATTCTTTACCATGTGCAATCATAAAATTGTCTAATATCTTCATTTTTTCAACATACGTAGCTATTACCATCGAAAAATAAAACTTTTGACATAGGAAAAGAGCCTTTAATCACATTCTTTACCATTTGCAATCATAAAATAGTCTAATATCTTCATTTTTTCAACATACTATACCCTCGAAAACTAAAACTTTTGAAATAGTAAAAGAGCCTTTAATCACATTCTTTTTCATGTGCAATCATAAAATTGTCCAATATCTTCATTTTTTCCACAGACAAAGCTATTACTCTCGAAAACTAAAACTTTTAAAATAGGAAAAGAGCCTTTAATCGCATTCTTTACCATTTGCAATCATAAAATAGTCTAATATCTTCATTTTTTCAACATACTATACCCTCGAAAACTAAAACTTTTGAAATAGTAAAAGAGCCTTTAATCACATTCTTTTTCATGTGCAATCATAAAATTGTCCAATATCTTCATTTTTTCCACAGACAAAGCTATTACTCTCGAAAACTAAAACTTTTAAAATAGGAAAAGAGCCTTTAATCGCATTCTTTACCATTTGCAATCATAAAATAGTCTAATATCTTCATTTTTTCAACATACGTAGCTATTACCCCCGAAAACTAAAACTTTTGAAATAGGAAAAGAGCCTTTAATCACATTTTTTACCATTTGCAATCATAAAATAGTCTAATATCTTCATTTTTTCAACATACGTAGCTATTACCCTCGAAAACTAAAACTTTTGAAATAGGAAAAGAGCCTTTAATCACATTCTTTACCATTTGCAATCATAAAATAGTCTAATATCTTCATTTTTTCAACATACGTAGCTATTACCCTCGAAAACTAAAACTATTGAAATAGGAAAAGAGCCTTTAATCACATTCTTTACCATTTGCAATCATAAAATAGTCTAATAACTTCATTTTTTCAACATACGTAGCTATTACCCTCGAAAACTAATACTTTTGACATAGGAAAAGAGCCTTTAATCACATTCTTTACCATGTGCAATCATAAAATAGTCTAAAATCTTCATTTTTTCAACATACGTAGCTATTACCCTCGAAAACTAAAACTTTTAAAATAGGAAAAGAGCCTTTAATCACATTCTTTACCATTTGCAATCATAAAATTGTCTAAAATCTTCATTTTTACACTATACGTAGCTATTACCCTCGAAAACTAAAACTTTTGAAATAGGAAAAGAGCCTTTAATCACATTCTTTACCATTTGCATTCATAAAATAGTCTAATATCTTCATTTTTTCAACATACGTAGCTATTACCCTCGAAAACTAAAACTTTTAAAATAGGAAAAGAGCCTTTAATCACATTCTTTACCATGTGCAATCATAAAATTGTCTAATATCTTCATTTTTTCCACAGACAAAGCTATTACCCTCGAGAACTAAAACTTTTAAAATAGGAAAAGAGCCTTTAATCACATTCTTTACCATTTGCAATCATAAAATAGTCTAATATCTTCATTTTAGGCAACATACGTCGCTATTACCCCCCGAAAACTAAAACTATTGAAATAGGAAAAGAGCCTTTAATCACATTCTTTACCATTTGCAATCATAAAATAGTCTAATATCTTCATTTTTTCAACATACGTAGCTATTACCCTCGAAAACTAAAACTTTTGAAATAGGAAAAGAGCCTTTAATCACATTCTTTACCATTTGCAATCATAAAATAGTCTAATATCTTCTTTTTTCAACATACGTAGCTATTACCCTCGAAAACTAAAACTTTTAAAATAGGAAAAGAGCCTTTAATCACATTCTTTACCATTTGCAATCATAAAATAGTCTAATATCTTCATTTTTTCCACAGACAAAGCTATTACCCTCGAAAACTAAGACTTTGGAAATAGTAAAAGAGCCTTTAATCACATTCTTTACCATTTGCAATCATAAAATAGTCTAATATCTTCATTTTCTTCAACATACGTAGCTATTACCCTCGAAAACTAAAACTTTTGACATAGGAAAAGAGCCTTTAATCACATTCTTTACCATGGGCAATCATAAGATAGTCTAATATCTTCCTTTTTTCCTCAGACATAGCTATTACCCTCGAAAACTAAAACTTTTGAAATAGGAAAAGAGCCTTTAATCACATTCTATACCATTTTGCTATCATAAAATAGTCTAATATCTTCATTTTTTCAACATACGTAGCTATTACCCTCGAAAACTAAAACTTTTGAAAAAGGAAAAGAGCCTTTAATAACATTCTTTAACATGTGCTATCATAAAATCGTCTAATATCTTCATTTTTCAACATACGTAGCTATTACCCTCGAAAACTAAAACTTTTGAAATAGGAAAAGAGCCTTTAATCACATTCTTTACCATTTGCAATCATAAAATAGTCTAATATTTTCATTTATTCAACATAAGTAGCTATTATCCTCGAAAACTAAAACTTTTAAAATAGGAAAAGAGCCTTTAATCACATTCTTTACCATTTGCAATCATAAAATAGTCTAATATCTTCATTTTTTCAACATACGTAGCTATTACCCTCGAAAACTAAAACTATTGAAATAGGAAAAGAGCCTTTAATCACATTCTTTACCATTTGCAATCATAAAATAGTCTAATATCTTCATTTTTTCAACATACGTAGCTATTACCCTCAAAAACTAAAACTTTAGACATAGGAAAAGAGCCTTTAATCACATTCTTTACCATTTGCAATCATAAAATAGTCTACTAATATCTTCATTTTTTCAACATACGTAGCTATTACCCTCGAAAACTAAAACTTTTAAAATAGGAAAATAGCCTTTAATCACATTCTTTACCATTTGCAATCATAAAACTGTCTAAAATCTTCATTTTTACAACATACGTAGCTATTAACCTCGAAAACTAAAACTTTTGAAATAGGAAAAGAGCCTTTAATCACATTCTTTACCATTTGCAATCATAAAATAGTCTAATATCTTCATTTTTTCAACATACGTAGCTATTACCCTCGAAAGCTCAAACTTTTGACATAGGAAAAGAGCCTTTAATCACATTCTTTACCATTTGCAATCATAAAATAGTCTAATATCTTCATTTTTTCAACATACGTAGCTATTACCCTCGAAAACTAAAACTTTTGAAATAGGAAAAGAGCCTTTAATCACATTCTTTACCATGTGCAATCATAAAATTGTCTAATATCTTCATTTTTTCCACAGACAAAGCTATTACCCTCGAAAACTAAAACTTTTAAAATAGGAAAAGAGCCTTTAATCACATTCTTTACCATTTGCAATCATAAAATAGTCTAATATCTTCATTTTTTAAACATACGTAGCTATTACCCCCGAAAACTAAAACTTTTGAAATAGGAAAAGAGCCTTTAATTACATTCTCTACCATTTGCAATCATAAAATAATCTAATATCTTCATTTTTTCAACATACATAGCTATTACCCTCGAAAACTAAAACTTTTGAAATAGGAAAAGAGCCTTTAATCACATTCTTTACCATATGCAATCATAAAATAGTCTAATATCTTCATTTTTTTTCAACATACGTAGCTATTACCCTCGAAAACCAAAACTTTTGAAATAGGAAAAGAGCCATTAATCACATTCTTTACCATGTGCAATCATAAAATAGTCTAATATCTTCATTTTTTCAACATACGTTGCTATTACCCTCGAAAACTAAGACTTTTGACATAGGAAAAGAGCCTTTAATAACATTTTTTACCATTTGCAATCATATAATAGTCTAATATCTTCATTTTTTCAACATACGTAGCTATTACCCTCGAAAACTAAAACTTTTGAAATAGGAAAAGAGCTTTAATCACATTCTTTACCATTTGCAATCATAAAATAGTCTAATATCTTCATTTTTTCAACATACGTAGCTATTACCCTCAAAAACTATAACTTTTGACATAGGAAAAGAGCTTTTAATCACATTCTTTACCATTTGCAATCATAAAATAGTCTAATATCTTCATTTTTTCAACATACGTAGCTATTACCCTCGAAAACTAAAACTTTTGACATAGGAAAAGAGCCTTTAATCACATTCTTTACCATGTGCAATCATAAAATTGTCTAATATCTTCATTTTTTCAACATACGTAGCTATTACCATCGAAAACTAAAACTTTTGACATAGGAAAAGAGCCTTCCTTTAATCACATTCTTTACCATTTGCAATCATAAAATAGTTATTATTACCGTTATTATATTAACATATAATTAACATATAATTATATAGTTATTATAATAGTTATTATATTATAAAATAGTTATTATATTAGTTATAAAATTAGTTATTATAAAATAGTTATTATTAAACTTTTGAAATAGTAAAACAGCCTTTAATCACATTCTTTTTCATGTGCAATCATAAAATTGTCCAATATCTTCATTTTTTCCACAGACAAAGCTATTACTCTCGAAAACTAAAACTTTTAAAATAGGAAAAGAGCCTTTAATCGCATTCTTTACCATTTGCAATCATAAAATAGTCTAATATCTTCATTTTTTTCAACATACGTAGCTATTAGCCTCGAAAACTAAAACTTTTGAAATAGGAAAAGAGCCTTTAATCACATTCTTCACCATGTGCAATCATAAAATTGTCCAATATCTTCATTTTTTCCACAGACAAAGCTATTACCCCCGAAAACTAAAACTTTTGAAATAGGAAAAGAGCCTTTAATAACATTTTACCATTTGCAATCATAAAATAGTTTAATATCTTCATTTTTTCAACATACGTAGCTATTTGCCTCGAAAACTAAAACTTTTGAAATAGGAAAAGAGCCTTTAATCACATTCTTTACCATGTGCAATCATAAAATAGTCTAATATCTTCATTTTTTTCAACATACGTAGCTATTATCCTCGAAAACTAAAACTTTTGAAATAGGAAAAGAGCCTTTAATCACATTCTTTACCATGTGCAATCATAAAATAGTCTAATATCTTCATTTTTTTCAACATACGTTGCTATTACCCTCGAAAACTAAAACTTTTGACATAGGAAAAGAGCCTTTAATCACATTCTTTACCATTTGCAATCATAAAACAGTCTAATATCTTCATTTTTTCCACAGACATAGCTATTACCCTCAAAAACTAAAATTTTTGAAATAGGAAAAGAGCCTTTAATCACATTCTTCACCATTTGCAATCATAAAATAGTCTAATATCTTCATTTTTTCAACATACGTAGCTATTACCCTCGAAAACTAAAACTTTTGAAATAGGAAAAGAGCCTTTAATCACATTCTTTACCATTTGCAATCATAAAATAGTCTAATATCTTCATTTTTTCAACATACGTAGCTATTACCCTCGAAAACTAAAACTTTTGAAATAGGAAAAGAGCCTTTAATCACATTCTTTACCATGTGCAATCATAAAATTGTCTAATATCTTCATTTTTTCCACAGACAAAGCTCTTACCCGCGAAAACTAAAACTTTTGAAATAGGAAAAGAGCCTTTAATCACATTCTTTACCATGTGCAATCATAAAATTGTCTAATATCTTCATTTTTTCCACAGACAAAGCTATTACCCTCGAAAACTAAAACTTTTGACATAGGAAAAGAGCCATTAATCACATTCTTTACCATTTCAATCATAAAATAGTCTAATATCTTCATTTTTTCATCATACGTAGCTATTACCCTCAAAAACTAAAACTTTTGAAATAGGAAAAGAGCCTTTAATCACATTCTTTACCACTTGCAATCATAAAATAGTCTAATATCTTCATTTTTCAAAATAGGTAGCTATTACCCTCGAAAACTAAAACTTTTGAAATAGGAAAAGAGCCTTTAATCACATTCTTTACCATGTGCAACCATAAAATTGTCTTATATCTTCATTTTTTTCATAGACAAAGCTCTTACCCTCGAAAACTAAAACTTTTAAAATAGGAAAAGAGCCTTTAATCACATTCTTTACCATTTGCAATCATAAAATAGTCTAGTATCTTTATTTTTTCAACATACTTAGCTCTTACCGCAGAAAATTAAACTTTTGAAATAGGAAAAGAGCCTTTAATCACATTCTTTACCATTTGCAATTATATAATAGTCTAATATCTTCATTTTTTTTCACAGACAAAGCTATTACCCTCGGAAACTAAAAGTTTTGAAATAGGAAAAGAGTGCAATATTTCAAAAGTTTCAAAAGTAAGTTTGAAACTTTTTTTCAACATACGTAGCTATTACCCTCGAAAACTAAAACTTTTGAAATAGGAAAAGAGCCTTTAATCACATTCTTTACCATGTGCAATCATAAAATTGTCTAATATCTTCATTTTTTCCACAGACAAAGCTCTTACCCTCGAAAACTAAAACTTTTGAAATAGGAAAAGAGCCTTTAATCACATTCTTTACCATTTGCAATCATAAAATAGTCTAATATCTTCATTTTTTCAACATACGTAGCTATTATCCACGAAAACTAAAACTTTTGACACAGGAAAAGAGCCTTTAATCACATTTTTTACCATTTGCAATCATAAAATAGTCTAATATCTTCATTTTTTCAACATACGTAGCTATTACCCTCGAAAACTAAAACTTTTGAAATAGGAAAAGAGCCTTTAATCACATTCTTTACCATTTGCAATCATAAATAGTCTAATATCTTCATTTTTTCAACATACGTAGCTATTACCCTCGAAAACTAAAACTTTTAAAATAGGAAAAGAGCCTTTAATCACATTCTTTACCATTTGCAATCATAAAATTGTCTAATATCTTCATTTTTTCAACATACGTAGCTATTACCCTCGCAAAATAAAACTTTTGAAATAGGAAAAGAGCCTTTAATCACATTCTTTACCATTTGCAATCATAAAATAGTCTAATATCTTCATTTTTTCAACATACGTAGCTATTACCCTCGAAAACTAAAACTTTTGAAATAGGAAAAGAGCCTTTAATCACATTCTTTACCATGTGCAATCATAAAATTGTCTAATATCTTCATTTTTTCCACAGACAAAGCTATTACCCTCGAAAACTAAAACTTTTGAAATAGGAAAAGAGCCTTTAATCACATTCTTTACCATGTGCAATCATAAAATTGTCTAATATCTTCATTTTTTCCACAGACAAAGCTATTACCCTCGAAAACTAAAACTTTTGACATAGGAAAAGAACCATTAATCACATTCTTTACCATTTGCAATCATAAAATAGTCTAATATCTTCATTTTTTCATCATACGTAGCTATTACCCTCAAAAATTAAAACTTTTGAAATAGGAAAAGAGCCTTTAATCACATTCTTTACCATGTGAAATCATAAAATAGTCTAATATCTTCATTTTTTCAACATACGTAGCTATTACCCTCGAAAACTAAAATTACAATCATAAAATAGTCTAATATATTCATTTTTTCCACAGACAAAGCTATTACCCTCGAAAACTAAAACTTTTGAAATAGGAAAAGAGCCTTTAATCACATTCTTTACCATTTGCAATCATAAAATAGTCTAATATCTTCATTTTTTCAACATACGTAGCTATTACCCTCGAAAACTAAAACTTTTGAAATAATAAAAGAGCCTTTAATCACATTCTTTACCATTTGCAATCATAAAATAGTCTAATATCTTCATTTTTTCCACAGACAAAGCTATTACCCTCGAAACTAAAACTTTTGAAATAGGAAAAGAGCCTTAAATCACATTCTTTACCATTTGCAATCATAAAATAGTCTAATATCTTCATTTTTTCAACATACGTAGCTATTACCCTCGAAACTAAAACTTTTGAAATAGGAGAAGAGCCTTTAATCACATTCTTTACCATGTGCAATCATAAAATTGTCTAATATCTTCATTTTTTCCACAGACAAAGCTATTACCCTCGAAAACTAAAACTTTTGACATAGGAAAAGAGCCATTAATCACATTCTTTACCATTTGCAATCATAAAATAGTCTAATATCTTCATTTTTTCATCATACGTAGCTATTACCCTCAAAAACTAAAACTTTTGAAATAGGAAAAGAGCCTTTAATCACATTCTTTACCACTTGCAATCATAAAATAGTCTAATATCTTCATTTTTTCAAAATAGGTAGCTATTACCCTCGAAAACCAAAACTTTTGAAATAGGAAAAGAGCCTTTAATCACATTCTTTACCATGTGCAATCATAAAATTGTCTAATATCTTCATTTTTTTCCATAGACAAAGCTCTTACCCTCGAAAACTAAAACATTTAAAATAGGAAAAGAGCCTTTAATCACATTCTTTACCATTTGCAATCATAAAATAGTCTAATATCTTCATTTTTTCAACATACTTAGCTCTTACCGCAGAAAATTAAACTTTTGAAATAGGAAAAGAGCCTTTAATCATATTCTTTACCATTTGCAATTATATAATAGTCTAATATCTTCATTTTTTTTCACAGACAAAGCTATTACCCTCAGAAACTAAAAGTTTTGAAATAGGAAAAGAGTGCAATATTTCAAAAGTTCCAAAAGTAAGTTTGAAACTTTTTTTCAACATACGTAGCTATTACCCTCGAAAACTAAAACTTTTGAAATAGGAAAAGAGCCTTTAATCACATTCTTTACCATGTGCAATCATAAAATAGTCTAATATCTTCATTTTTTCAACATACGTAGCTATTACCCTCGAAAACTAAAATTACAATCATAAAATAGTCTAATATATTCATTTTTTCCACAGACAAAGCTATTACCCTCGAAACTAAAACTTTTGAAATAGGAAAAGAGCCTTTAATCACATTCTTTACCATTTGCAATCATAAAATAGTCTAATATCTTCATTTTTTCCACATACGTAGCTATTACCCTCGAAAACTAAAACTTTTGAAATAATAAAAGAGCCTTTAATCACATTCTTTACCATTTGCAATCATAAAATAGTCTAATATCTTCATTTTTTCCACAGACAAAGCTATTACCCTCGAAACTAAAACTTTTGAAATAGGAAAAGAGCCTTAAATCACATTCTTTACCATTTGCAATCATAAAATAGTCTAATATCTTCATTTTTTCAACATACGTAGCTATTACCCTCGAAACTAAAACTTTTGAAATAGGAGAACAGCCTTAAATCACATTCTTTACCATTTGCAATCATAAAATAGTCTAATATCTTCATTTTTTCAACATACGTAGCTATTACCCTCGAAAACTAAAACTTTTGAAATAGGAAAAGAGCCTTTAATCACATTCTTTACCATTTGCAATCATAAAATAGTCTAATATCTTCATTTTTTCAACATAAGTAGCTATTACCCTCGAAAACTAAAACTTTTGAAATAGGAAAAGAGCCTTTAATCACATTCTTTACCATGTGCAATCATAAAATAGTCTAATATCTTAATTTTTTCAACATACTTAGCTATTACCCTCGAAAACTAAAACTTTTAACATAGGAAAAGAGCCTGTAATCACATTCTTTACCATGTGCAATCATAAAATAGTCTAAAATCTTCATTTTTTCCACAGACATAGCTATTACCCTCGAAAACTAAAACTTTTGAAATAGGAAAAGAGCCCTTTAATCACATTCTTTACCATTTGCAATCATAAAATTGTCTAATATCTTCATTTTTTCAACATACGTAGCTATTACCCTCGAAAACTAAAACTTTTGAAATAGGAAAACAGCCTTTAATCACATTCTTTACCATTTGCAATCATAAAATAGTCTAATATCTTCATTTTTTCAACATACGTAGCTATTACCCTCGAAAACTAAAACTTTTGACATAGGAAAAAAGCCTTTAATCACATACTTTACCATTTGTAATCATAAAATAGTCTAATATCTTCATTTTTTCAACATACGTAGCAATTACCCTCGAAAACTAAAACTTTTGAAATAGGAAAAGAGCCTTTAATCACATTCTTTACCATGTGCAATCATAAAATTGTCTAATATCTTCATTTTTTCCACAGACAAAGCTATTACCCTCGAAAACTAAAACTTTTGACATAGGAAAAGAGCCTTTAATCACATTTTTTACCATTTGCAATCATAAAATAGTCTAATATCTTCATTTTTTCATCATACGTAGCTATTACCCTCGAAAACTAAAACTTTTGAAATAGAAAAAGAGCCTTTAATCACATTCTTTACCATTTGCAATCATAAAATAGTCTAATATCTTCATTTTTTCAACATAGGTAGCTATTACCCTCGAAAACTAAAACTTTTGAAATAGGAAAAGAGCCTTTAATCACATTCTTTACCATGTGCAATCATAAAATTATCTAATATCTTCATTTTTTCCATAGACAAAGCTCTTACCCTTGAAAACTAAAACTTTTAAAATAGGAAAAGAGCCTTTAATCACATTCTTTACCATTTGCAATCATAAAATAGTCTAATATCTTCATTTTTTCAACACACTTAGCTCTTACCGCAGAAAATTAAACTTTTGAAATAGGAAAAGAGCCTTTAATCACATTCTTTACCATTTGCAATCATATAATAGTCTAATATCTTCATTTTTTTCACAGGCAAAGCTATTACCCTCGAAAACTAAAAGTTTTGAAATAGGAAAAGAGTGAAATATTTCAAAAGTTTCAAAAGTAAGTTTGAAACTTTTTTTCAACATACGTAGCTATTACCCTCGAAAACTAAAACTTTTGAAATAGGAAAAGAGCCTTTAATCACATTCTTTACCATGTGCAATCATAAAATAGTCTAATATCTTCATTTTTTCAACATACGTAGCTATTACCCTCGAAAACTAAAACTTTTGAAATAGTAAAAGAGCCTTTAATCACATTCTTTACCATTTGCAATCATAAAATAGTCTAATAACTTCATTTTTTCCACAGACAAAGCTATTACCCTCGAAACTAAAACTTTTGAAATAGGAAAAGAGCCTTTAATCACATTCTTTACCATTTGCAATCATAAAATAGTCTAATATCTTCATTTTTTCAACATACGTAGCTATTACCCTCGAAAACTAAAACTTTTGAAATAGTAAAAGAGCCTTTAATCACATTCTTTACCATTTGCAATCATAAAATAGTCTAACATCTTCATTTTTTCCAAGGACAAAGCTATTACCCTCGAAACTAAAACTTTTGAAATAGGAAAAGAGCCTTAAATCACATTCTTTACCATTTGCAATCATAAAATAGTCTAATATCTTCATTTTTTCAACATACGTAGCTATTACCCTCGAAAACTAAAACATTTGACATAGGAAAAGAGCCTTTAATCACATTCTTTACCATTTGCAATCATAAAATAGTCTAATATCTTCATTTTTTCAACATACGTAGCTATTACCCTCGAAAACTAAAACTTTTGAAATAGGAAAAGAGCCTTTAATCACATTCTTTACCATTTGCAATCATAAAATTGTCTAATATCTTCATTTTTTCAACAAGGCTCTTTCAAAGGCTCTTTTCCTATTTCAAAAGTTTTAGTTTTCGAGGGTAATAACTTTGTCTGTGGAAAAAATGAAGATATTAGACTATTTTATGATTGCAAATGGTAAAGAATGTGATTAAAGGCTCTTTTACTATTTCAAAAGTTTTAGTTTTCGAGGGTAATAGCTACGTATGTTGAAAAAATGAAGATATTAGACTATTTTATGATTGCAAATGGTAAAGAATGTGATTAAAGGCTCATTTCCTATTTCAAAAGTTTTAGTTTTCGAGGGTAATAGCTTTGTCTGTGGAAAAAATGAATATATTAGACTATTTTACGATTGTAAATAGTAAAGAATGTGATTAAAGGTTCTTTTCTTCTTTCAAAAGTTTTAGTTTTCGAGGGTAATAGCTAGGTCTGTGGAAAAAATGAAGATATTAGAATATTTTAGGATTGCACATGGTAAAGAATGTGATTAAAGGCTCTTTTCCTATTTCAAAAGTTTTAGTTTTCGAGGGTAATAGCTACGTATGTTGAAAAAATGAAGATATTAGACAATTTTATGATTGCAAATGGTAAAGAATGTGATTAAAGGCTCTTTTCTTATTTCAAAAGTTTTAGTTTTCGAGGGTAATAGCTACTTATTTGAAAAAATGAAGATATTAGACTATTTTAAGATTGCAAATGGTAAAGAATGTGATTAAAGGCTCTTTTCCTATTCCAAAAGTTTTAGTTTTCGAGGGTAATAGCTACGTATGTTGAAAAAATGAAGATATTAGACTATTTTATGATTGCAAATGGTAAAGAATGTGATTAAAGGCTCTTTTCCTATGTCAAAAGTTTTAGTTTTCGAGGGTAATAGCTTTGTCTGTGGAAAAAATGAAGATATTAGACTATTCTATGATTGCAAATGGTAAAGAATGTGATTAAAGGCTCTTTTCCTATTTCAAAAGTTTTAGTTTTCGAGGAAAATAGCTACGTATGTTGAAAAAAGCTATTACCCTAGAAAACTAAAACTTTTGAAATAGTAAAAGAGCCTTTAATCACATTCTTTACCATTTGAAATCATAAAATAGTCTAATATCTTCATTTTTTCTACAGACAAAGCTATTACCCTCGAAACTAAAACTTTTGAAATAGGAAAAGAGCCTTAAATCACATTCTTTATCATTTGCAATCATAAAATAGTCTAATATCTTCATTTTTTCAACATACGTAGCTATTACCCTCGAAAACTAAAACTTTTGACATAGGAAAAGAGCCTTTAATCACATTCTTTACCATTTGCAATCATAAAATAGTCTAATATCTTCATTTTTTCAACATACGTAGCTATTACCCTCGAAAACTAAAACTTTTGAAATAGGAAAAGAGCCTTTAATCACATTCTTTACCATGTGCAATCATAAAATCGTCTAATATCTCATTTTTTCCACAGACAAAGCGATTACCCTCGAAAACTAAAACTTTTGACATAGGAAAAGAGCCTTTAATCACATTTTTTACCATTTGCAATCATAAAATAGTCTAATATCTTCATTTTTTCATCATACGTAGCTATTACCCTCGAAAACTAAAACTTTTGAAATAGAAAAAGAGCCTTTAATCACATTCTTTACCATTTGCAATCATAAAATAGTCTAATATCTTCATGTTTTCAACATAGGTAGCTATTACCCTCGAAACTAAAACTTTTGAAATAGGAAAAGAGCCTTTAATCACATTCTTTACCATGTGCAATCATAAAATTGTCTAATATCTTCATTTTTTCCATAGACAAAGCTCTTACCCTCGAAAACTAAAACTTTTAAAATAGGAAAAGAGCCATTAATCACATTCTTTACCATTTGCAATCATAAAATAGTCTAATATCTTCATTTTTTCAACATACTTAGCTCTTACCGCAGAAAATTAAACTTTTGAAATAGGAAAAGAGCCTTTAATCACATTCTTTACCATTTGCAATCATATAATAGTCTAATATCTTCATTTTTTTCACAGACAAAGCTATTAACCTCGAAAACTAAAAGTTTTGAAATAGGAAAAGAGTGCAATATTTCAAAAGTTTCAAAAGTAAGTTTGAAACTTTTTTTCAACATACGTAGCTATTACCCTCGAAAACTAAAACTTTTGAAATAGGAAAAGAGCCTTTAATCACATTCTTTACCATGTGCAATCATAAAATAGTCTAATATCTTCATTTTTTCAACATACGTAGCTATTACCCTCGAAAACTAAAACTTTTGAAATAGTAAAAGAGCCTTTAATCACATTCTTTACCATTTGCAATCATAAAATAGTCTAATAACGTCACTTTTTCCACAGACAAAGCTATTACCCTCGAAACTAAAACTTTTGAAATAGGAAAAGAGCCTTTAATCACATTCTTTACCATTTGCAATCATAAAATAGTCTAATATCTTCATTTTTTCAACATACGTAGCTATTACCCTCGAAAACTAAAACTTTTGAAATAGTAAAAGAGCCTTTAATCACATTCTTTACCATTTGCAATCATAAAATAGTCTAACATCTTCATTTTTTCCACAGACAAAGCTATTACCCTCGAAACTATAACTTTTGAAATAGGAAAAGAGCCTTAAATCACATTCTTTACCATTTGCAATCATAAAATAGTCTAATATCTTCATTTTTTCAACATACGTAGCTATTACCCTCGAAAACTAAAACATTTGACATAGGAAAAGAGCCTTTAATCACATTCTTTACCATTTGCAATCATAAAATAGTCTAATATCTTCATTTTTTCAACATACGTAGCTATTACCCTCGAAAACTAAATCTTTTGAAATAGGAAAAGAGCCTTTAATCACATTCTTTACCATTTGCAATCATAAAATTGTCTAATATCTTCATTTTTTCAACAAGGCTCTTTCAAAGGCTCTTTTCCTATTTCAAAAGTTTTAGTTTTCGAGGGTAATAACTTTGTCTGTGGAAAAATGAAGATATTAGACTATTTTATGATTGCAAATGGTAAAGAATGTGATAAAAGCTCTTTTACTATGTCAAAAATTTTAGTTTTCGAGGGTAATAGCTACGTATGTTGAAAAAATGAAGATATTAGACTATTTTATGATTAAAAATGGTAAAGAATGTGATTAAAGGCTCTTTCCCTATTTCAAAAGTTTTAGTTTTCGAGGGTAATAGCTTTGTCTGTGGAAAAAATGAAGATATTAGACTATTTTGTGATTGCAAATGGTAAAGAATGTGATCAAAGGCTCTTTTACTATTTCAAAAGTTTTAGTTTTCGAGGGTAATAGCTACGTATGTTGAAAAAATGAATATATTAGACTATTTTATGATTGTAAATAGTAAAGAATGTGATTCAAGGCTCTTTTCCTCTTTCAAAAGTTTTAGTTTTCGAGGGTAATAGCTACGTATGTTGAAAAAATAAAGATATTAGACTATTTTATGATTGCAAATGGTAAAGAATGTGACTAAAGGCTCTTTTCCTATTTTAAAAGTTTTAGTTTTCGAGGGTAGTAGCTAGGTCTGTGGAAAAAATGAAAATATTAGACTATTTTAGGATTGCACATTGTAAAGAATGTGATTAAAGGCTCTTTTCCTATTTCAAAAGTTTTAGTTTCCGAGGGTAATAACTTTGTCTGTGGAAAAAATGAAGGTATTAGACAATTTTATGATTGCACATGGTAAAGAATGTGATTTAAGGCTCTTTTCCTATTTCAAAAGTTTTAGTTCTCGAGGGTAATAGCTACGTATGTTGACAAATTGAAGATATTAGACTATTTTATGATTGCAAATGGTAAAGAATGTGATTAAAGGCTCTTATCCCATTTCAAAAGTTTTAGTTTTCGAGGGTAATGGCTACGTATGTTGAAAAAATGAAGATATTAGACAATTTTATGATTGCAAATGGTAAAGAATGTGATTAAAGGCTCTTTCCCTATGTCAAAAGTTTTAGTTTTCGAGGATAATAGCTACGTATGTTGAAAAATGAAGATATTAGACTATTTTTATGATTGCATTAGACTATTTTATGGTCGTCATTTGTGTCCCGGTGTCCCGGTCTGTAATTTTTCTTCGAACAATCCCTGTGTCCCGGTCGTCATTTATATATCTTCCCTGTGCCCCCGTCCTCCCCTTTGTAGTTGTGTCACTGTGTCCCGGTCGTCATTTATATTCCCTGTGTCCCGGTGTCCCAGTCTGTAATTTCTCTTTGAGGTTCCCGGTCGTCATTTATATTCCCTTCATCCCGGTGTCCCGGTCGTCATTTGTGTCCCGGTCTGTAATTTCATCAATTGACAAACATGACGTCAGTCGACAAACAATTGCATGACGCATACAGCTCAATCCTTACAATGACGTCAGTTGACACACCTGACGTCACTCGACAGACATACAGACAAATTATTTTTATATATATAGATATATAGCTGTTGGGGGTCTCGCGGGGGGGAGGGGGGTTCGCGCCCCCAAAGCCCCCCGCGCGCGTAAGTCGATATACGCCATATTAGTTACCTGCCATTGTAGTTGTGTCCCTGTGTCCCACCTCTGAATTGAGATAGATATAAATATATATATTTTCTTAACTACATAAAACTTGCGAATATCCAACATTGTTCGCTGTCCAATTTAACTACGTAAAACTTACGAATATACGACATTCTTCTATGTCC
>NW_027066182.1:0-19394 GCF_032884065.1 Artemia franciscana
TAATAGCTACGTATGTTGAAAAAATGAAGATATTAGACTATTTTATGATTGCAAATGGTAAAGAATGTGATTAAAGGCTCTTTTCCTATCTCAAAAGTTTTAGTTTTTGTGGGTAATAGCTACGTATGTTGAAAAAATGAAGATATTAGACAATTTTATGATTGCACATGGTAAAGAATGTGATTAAAGGCTCTTTTCCTATGTCAAAAGTTTTAGTTTTCAAGGGTAATAGCTACGTATGTTGAAAAAACGAAGATATTAGAAAATTTTATGATTGCACATGGTAAAGAATGTGATTAAAGGCTCTTTTCCTATTTCAAAAGTTTTAGTTTTCGAGGGTAATAGCTACGTATGTTGAAAAAATGAAGATATTAGACAATTTTATGATTGGACATGGTAAAGAATGTGATTAAAGGCTCTTTTCCTATTTCAAAAGTTTTAGTTTTCGGGGGTAATAGCTACGTATGTTGAAAAAATGAAGATATTAGACTATTTTATGATTGCAAATGGTAAAGAATGTGATTAAAGGCTCTTTTCCTATTTCAAAAGTTTTAGTTTTCGAGGGTAATAGCTACGTATTTTGAAAAAATGAAGATATTAGACAATTTTATGATTGCACATGGTAAAGAATGTGATTAAAGGCTCTTTTCCTATTTCAAAAGTTTTAGTTTTCGAGGGTAATAGCTACGTTTGTTGAAAAAATGAAGATATTAGACAATTTTATGATTGCAAATGGTAAAGAATGTGATTAAAGGCTCTTTTCCTATTTCAAAAGTTTTAGTTTTCGAGGGTAATAGCTACGTATGTTGAAAAAATGAAGATATTAGACTATTTTATGATTGCAAATGGTAAAGAATGTGATTAAAGGCTCTTTTCGTATTTGTCTGCTTTGTCTGTGGAAAAAATGAAGATATTAGACAATTTTATGATTGCACATGGTAAATAATGTGATTAAAGGCTCTTTTCCTATTTCAAAAGTTTTAGTTTTCGAGGGTAATAGCTACGTATGTTGAAAAAATGAAGATATTAGACTATTTTATGATTGCAAATGGTAAAGAATGTGATTAAAGGCTCTTTTCCTATTTCAAAAGTTTTAGTTTTCGAGGGTAATAGCTACGTATGTTGAAAAAATGAAGATATTAGACTATTTTATGATTGCAAATGGTGAAGAATGTGATTAAAGGCTCTTTTCCTATTTCAAAAGTTTTAGTTTTCGAGGGTAATAGCTACGTATGTTGAAAAAATGAAGATATTAGACAATTTTATGATTGCACATGGTAAAGAATGTGATTAAAGGCTCTTTTCCTATTTCAAAAGTTTTAGTTTTCGAGGGTAATAGCTACGTATGTTGAAAAAATGAAGATATTAGACCATTTTATGATTGCAAATGGTAAAGAATGTGATTAAAGGCTCTTTTCGTATTTCGAAAGTTTTAGTTTTCGAGGGTAATAGCTAAGTATGTTGAAAAAAATGAAGATATTAGACTATTTTATGATTGCAAATGGTAAAGTATATGATTAAAGGCTCTTTTCCTATGTCAAAAGTTTTAGTTTTCGAGGGTAATAGCTACGTATGTTGAAAAAATGAAGATATTAGACTATTTTATTATTGCAAATGGTAAAGAATGTCATTAAAGGCTCTTTTCCTATGTCAAAAGTTTTAGTTTTCGAGGGTAATAGCGAAGTATGTTGAAAAAATGAAGATATTAGACAATTTTATGATTGCACATGGTAAAGAATGTGATTAAAGGCTCTTTTCCTATTTCAAAAGTTTTAGTTTTCGACGGTAATAGCTACGTATGTTGAAAAAATGAAGATATTAGACTATTTTATGATTGCAAATGGTAAAGAATGTGATTAAAGGCTCTTTTCCTATGTCAAAAGTTTTAGTTTTCGAGGGTAATAGCTACGTATGTTGAAAAAATGAAGATATTAGACAATTTTATGATTGCACATGGTAAAGAATGTGATTAAAGGCTCTTTTACTATTTCAAAAGTTTTAGTTTTCGAGGGTAATAGCTACGTATGTTGAAAAAATTAAGATATTAGACTATTTTATGATTGTAAATGGTAAAGAATGTGATTAAAGGCTCTTTTCCTACTTCAAAAGTTTTAGTTTTCGAGGGTAATAGCTACGTATGTTGAAAAAATGAAGATATTAGACTATTTTATGATTGCAAATGGTAAAGAATGTGATTAAAGGCTCTTTTCCTATTTCAAAAGTTTTAGTTTTCGAGGGTAATAGCTACGTATTTTGAAAAAATGAAGATATTAGACAATTTTATGATTGCACATGGTAAAGAATGTGATTAAAGGCTCTTTTCCTATGTCAAAAGTTTTAGTTTTCGAGGGTAATAGCTACGTATTTTGAAAAAATGAAGATATTAGACAATTTTATGATTGCACATGGTAAAGAATGTGATTAAAGGCTCTTTTCCTATTTCAAAAGTTTTAGTTTTCGAGGGTAATAGCTACGTATTTTGAAAAAATGAAGATATTAGACAATTTTATGATTGCACATGGTAAAGAATGTGATTAAAGGCTCTTTTCCTATTTCAAAAGTTTTAGTTTTCGAGGGTAATAGCTACATATGTTGAAAAAATGAAGATATTAGACTATTTTATGATTGCAAATGGTAAAGAATGTGATTAAAGGCTCTTTTCGTATTTGTCTGCTTTGTCTGTGGAAAAAATGAAGATATTAGACAATTTTATGATTGCACATGGTAAAGAATGTGATTAAAGGCTCTTTTCCTATTTCAAAAGTTTTAGTTTTCGAGGGTAATAGCTACGTATGTTGAAAAAATGAAGATATTAGACTATTTTATGATTGCAAATGGTAAAGAATGTGATTAAAGGCTCTTTTCCTATTTCAAAAGTTTTAGTTTTCGAGGGTAATAGCTACGTACGTTGAAAAAATGAAGATAAGAGACTATTTTATGATTGCAAATGGTGAAGAATGTGATTAAAGGCTCTTTTCCTATTTCAAAAGTTTTAGTTTTCCAGAGTAATAGCTACGTATGTTGAAAAAATGAAGATATTAGACAATTTTATGATTGCACATGGTAAAGAATGTGATTAAAGGCTCTTTTCCTATTTCAAAAGTTTTAGTTTTCGAGGGTAATAGCTAAGTATGTTGAAAAAATGAAGATATTAGACTATTTTATGATTGCAAATGGTAAAGTATGTGATTAAAGGTTCTTTTCCTATGTCAAAAGTTTTAGTTTTCGAGGGTAATAGCTACGTATGTTGAAAAAATGAAGATATTAGACTATTTTATTATTGCAAATGGTAAAGAATGTGACTAAAGGCTCTTTTCCTATGTCAAAAGTTTTAGTTTTCGAGGGTAATAGCGAAGTATGTTGAAAAAATGAAGATATTAGACAATTTTATGATTGCACATGGTAAAGAATGTGATTAAAGGCTCTTTTCCTATTTCAAAAGTTTTAGTTTTCGACGGTAATAGCTACGTATGTTGAGAAAATGAATATGTTAGACTATTTTATGATTGCAAATGGTAAAGAATGTGATTAAAGGCTCTTTTCCTATGTCAAAAGTTTTAGTTTTCGAGGGTAATAGCTACGTATGTTGAAAAAATGAAGATATTAGACAATTTTATGATTGCACATGGTAAAGAATGTGATTAAAGGCTCTTTTACTATTTCAAAAGTTTTAGTTTTCGAGGGTAATAGCTACGTATGTTGAAAAAATTAAGATATTAGACTATTTTATGATTGTAAATGGTAAAGAATGTGATTAAAGGCTCTTTTCCTATTTCAAAAGTTTTAGTTTTCGAGGGTAATAGCTACGTATGTTGAAAAAATGAAGATATTAGACTATTTTATGATTGCAAATGGTAAAGAATGTGATTAAAGGCTCTTTTCCTATTTCAAAAGTTTTAGTTTTCGAGGGTAATAGCTACGTATTTTGAAAAAATGAAGATATTAGACAATTTTATGATTGCACATGGTAAAGAATGTGATTAAAGGCTCTTTTCCTATTTCAAAAGTTTTAGTTTTCGAAGGTAATAGCTACGTTTGTTGAAAAAATGAAGATATTAGACTATTTTATGATTGCAAATGGTAAAGAATGTGATTAAAGGCTCTTTTCGTATTTGTCTGCTTTGTCTGTGGGAAAAATGAAGATATTAGACAATTTTATGATTGCACATGGTAAAGAATGTGATTAAAGGCTCTTTTCCTATTTCAAAAGTTTTAGTTTTCGAGGGTAATAGCTACGTATGTTGAAAAAATGAAGATATTAGACTATTTTATGATTGCAAATGGTAAAGAATGTGATTAAAGGCTCTTTTCCTATTTCAAAAGTTTTAGTTTTCGAGGATAATAGCTACGTATGTTGAAAAAATGAAGATATTAGACTATTTTATGATTGCAAATGGTGAAGAATGTGATTAAAGGCTCTTTTCCTATTTCAAAAGTTTTAGTTTTCGAGGGTAATAGCTACGTATGTTGAAAAAATGAAGATATTAGACAATTTTATGATTGCACATGGTAAAGAATGTGTTTAAAGGCTCTTTTCCTATTTCAAAAGTTTTAGTTTTCGAGGGTAATAGCTACGTATGTTGAAAAAATGAAGATATTAGACTATTTTATGATTGCAAATGGTAAAGAATGTGATTAAAGGCTCTTTTCGTATTTCGAAAGTTTTAGTTTTCGAGGGTAATAGCTAACTATGTTGAAAAAATGAAGATATTAGACTATTTTATGATTGCAAATGGTAAAGAATGTGATTAAAGGCTCTTTTCCTATGTCAAAAGTTTTAGTTTTCGAGGTTAATAGCTACGTATGTTGAAAAAATGAAGATATTAGACAATTTTATGATTGCACATGGTAAAGAATGTGATTAAAGGCTCTTTTACTATTTCAAAAGTTTTAGTTTTCGAGGGTAATAGCTACGTATGTTGAAAAAATGAAGATATTAGACTATTTTATGATTGCAAATGGTAAAGAATGTGATTAAAGGCTCTTTTCCTATTTCAAAAGTTTTAGTTTTCGAGGGTAATAGCTACGTATTTTAAAAAAATGAAGATATTAGACTATTTTATGATTGCAAATGGTAAAGAATGTGATTAAAGGCTCTTTTCCTATTTCAAAATTTTAGTTTTCGAGGGTAATAGCTACGTATGTTGAAAAAATGAAGATATTAGACTATTTTATGATTGCAAATGGTAAAGAATGTGATTAAAGGCTCTTTTCCTATGTCAAAAGTATTAGTTTTCGAGGGTAATAGCTACGTATGTTGAAAAAATGAAGATATTAGACTATTTTATGATTGCAAATGGTAAAGAATGTGATTAAAGGCTCTTTTCCTATGTCAAAAGTTTTAGTTTTCGTGGGTAATAGCTACGTATGTTGAAAAAATGAAGATATTAGACAATTTTATGATTGCACATGGTAAAGAATGTGATTAAAGGCTCTTTTCCTATGTCAAAAGTTTTAGTTTTCGAGGGTAATAGCTACGTATTTTGAAAAAATTAAGATATTAGACAATTTTATGATTGCACATGGTAAAGAATGTGATTAAAGGCTCTTTTCCTATTTCAAAAGTTTTAGTTTTCGAGGGTAATAGCTACGTTTGTTGAAAAAATGAAGATATTGAACAATTTTATGATTGCAAATGGTAAAGAATGTGATTAAAGGCTCTTTTCCTATTTCAAAAGTTTTAGTTTTCGAGGGTAATAGCTACGTATGTTGAAAAAATGAAGATATTAGACTATTTTATGATTGCAAATGGTAAAGAATGTGATTAAAGGCTCTTTTCCTATTTCAAAAGTTTTAGTTTTCGAGGGTAATAGCTATGTATGTTGAAAAAATGAAGATATTAGACTATTTTATGATTGCAAATGGTGAAGAATGTGATTAAAGGCTCTTTTCCTATTTCAAAAGTTTTAGTTTTCGAGGGTAATAGCTACGTATGTTGAAAAAATGAAGATATTAGACAATTTTATGATTGCACATGATAAAGAATGTGATTAAAGGCTCTTTTCCTATTTCAAAACTTTTAGTTTTCGAGGGTAATAGCTACGTATGTTGAAAAAATGAAGAATTTAGACTATTTTATTATTGCAAATGGTAAAGAATGTGATTAAAGGCTCTTTTCGTATTTCGAAAGTTTTAGTTTTCGAGGGTAATAGCTAAGTATGTTGAAAAAATGAAGATATTAGACTATTTTATTATTGCAAATGGTAAAGAATGTGATTAAAGGCTCTTTTCCTATGTCAAAAGTTTTAGTTTTCGAGGGTAATAGCGAAGTATGTTGAAAAAATAAAGATATTAGACAATTTTATGATTGCACATGGTAAAGAATGTGATTAAAGGCTCGTTTCCTATTTCAAAAGTTTTAGTTTTAAAGGGTAATAGCTACGTATGTTGAAAAAATGAAGATATTAGACTATTTTATGATTGCAAATGGTAAAGAATGTGATTAAAGGCTCTTTTCCTATGTCAAAAGTTTTAGTTTTCGAGGGTAATAGCTACGTATGTTGAAAAAATGAAGATATTAGACAATTTTATGATTGCACATGGTAAAGAATGTGATTAAAGGCTCTATTACTATTTCAAAAGTTTTAGTTTTCGAGGGTAATAGCTACGTATGTTGAAAAAATTAAGATATTAGACTATTTTATGATTGCAAATGGTAAAGAATGTGATTAAAGGCTCTTTTCCTATTTCAAAAGTTTTAGTTTTCGAGGGTAATAGCTACGTATGTTGAAAAAATGAAGATATTAGACTATTTTATGATTGCAAATGGTAAAGAATGTGATTAAAGGCTCTTTTCCTATTTAAAAAGTTTTAGTTTTCGAGGGTAATAGCTACGTTTGTTGAAAAAATGAAGATATTAGACTATTTTATGATTGCAAATGGTAAAGAATGTGATTAAAGGCTCTTTTCCTATTTCAAAAGTTTTAGTTTTCGAGGGTAATAGCTACGTTTGTTGAAAAAATGAAGATATTAGACTATTTTATGATTGCAAATGGTAAAGAATGTGATTAAAGGCTCTTTTCCTATTTCAAAAGTTTTAGTTTTCGAGGGTAATAGCTACGTATGTTGAAAAAATGAAGATATTAGACAATTTTATGATTGCAAATGGTAAAGAATGTGATTAAAGGCTCTTTTCCTATTTCAAAAGTTTTAGTTTTCGAGGGTAATAGCTACGTATGTTGAAAAAATGAAGATATTAGACTATTTTATGATTGCAAATGGTAAAGAATGTGATTAAAGGCTCTTTTCCTATGTCAAAAGTTTTAGTTTTCGTGGGTAATAGCTACGTATGTTGAAAAAATGAAGATATTAGACAATTTTATGATTGCACATGGTAAAGAATGTGATTAAAGGCTCTTTTCCGATGTCAAAAGTTTTAGTTTTCAAGGGTAATAGCTACGTATGTTGAAAAACTGAAGATATTAGACTATTTTATGATTGCACATGGTAAAGAATGTGATTAAAGGCTCTTTTCCTATTTCAAAAGTTTTAGTTTTCGAGGGTAATAGCTACGTATGTTGAAGAAATGAAGATATTAGAAAATTTTATGATTGTACATGGTAAAGAATGTGATTAAAGGCTCTTTTCCTATTTCAAAAGTTTTAGTTTTCGAGGGTAATAGCTACGTATGTTGAAAAAATGAAGATATTAGACAATTTTATGATTGCACATGGTAAAGAATGTGATTAAAGGCTCTTTTCCTATTTCAAAAGTTTTAGTTTCCGGGGGTAATAGCTACGTATGTTGAAAAAATGAAGATATTAGACCATTTTATGATTGCAATTGGTAAAGAATGTGATTAAAGGCTCTTTTCCTATTTCAAAAGTTTTAGTTTTCGAGGGTAATAGCTACGTATGTTGAAAAAATGAAAATATTAGACTATTTTATGATTGCAAATGGTAAAGAATGTGATTAAAGGCTCTTTTCCTATTTCAAAAGTTTTAGTTTTCGAGGGTAATAGCTACGTATGTTGAAAAAATGAAGATATTATACAATTTTATGATTGCACATGGTAAAGAATGTGATTAAAGGCTCTTTTCCTATTTCAGAAGTTTTAGTTTTCGAGGGTAATAGCTACGTATGTTGAAAAAATGAAGATATTAGACTATTTTATGATTGCAAATGGTAAAGAATGTCATTAAAGGCTCTTTTCTTATTTCAAAAGTTTTAGTTTTCGAGGGTAATAGCTACGTATGTTGAAAAAATGAAAATATTAGACTATTTTATGATTGCAAATGGTAAAGAATGTGATTAAAGGCTCTTTTCCTATTTCAAAAGTTTTAGTTTTCGAGGGTAATAGCTACTTATGTTGAAAAAATGAAGATATTAGACTATTTTATGATTGCAAATGGTAAAGAATGTGATTAAAGGCTCTTTTCCTATTTCAAAAGTTTTAGTTTTCGAGGGTAAGAGCTACGTATGTAGAAAAAATGAAGATATTAGACAATTTTATGATTGCAAATGGTAAAGAATGTGATTAAAGGCTCTTTTCCTATTTCAAAAGTTTTAGTTTTCGAGGGTAATAGCTACGTATGTTGAAAAAATGAAGATATTAGACTATTTTATGATTGCAAATGGTAAAGAATGTGATTAAAGGCTCTTTTCCTATTTCAAAAGTTTTAGTTTTCGAGGGTAATAGCTACGTATGTTGAAAAAATGAAGATATTAGACTATTTTATGATTGCAAATGGTGAAGAATGTGGTTAAAGGCTCTTTTCCTATGTCAAAAGTTTTAGTTTTCGAGGGTAATAGCTTTGTCGGTGGAAAAAATTAAGATATTAGACTATTTTATGATTGCAAATGGTAAAAAATGTGATTAAAGGCTCTGTTCCTATTTCAAAAGTTTTAGTTTTCGAGGGTAATAGCTACGTATGTTGAAAAAATGAAGATATTAGACTATTTTATGATTGCAAATGGTAAAGAATGTGATTAAAGGCTCTATTCGTATTTCGAAAGTTTTAGTTTTCGAGGGTAATAGCTAAGTATGTTGAAAAAATGAAGATATTAGACTATTTTATGATTGCAAATGGTAAAGTATGTGATTAAAGGCTCTTTTCCTATTTCAAAAGTTTTAGTTTTCGAGGGTAAGAGCTACGTATGTAGAAAAAATGAAGATATTAGACAATTTTATGATTGCAAATGGTAAAGAATGTGATTAAAGGCTCTTTTCCTATTTCAAAAGTTTTAGTTTTCGAGGGTAATAGCTACGTATGTTGAGAAAATGAAGATATTAGACTATTTTATGATTGCAAATGGTAAAGAATGTGATTAAAGGCTCTTTTCCTATTTCAAAAGTTTTAGTTTTCGAGGGTAATAGCTACGTATGTTGAAAAAATGAAGATATTAGACTATTTTATGATTGCAAATGGTGAAGAATGTGGTTAAAGGCTCTTTTCCTATGTCAAAAGTTTTAGTTTTCGAGGGTAATAGCTTTGTCGGTGGAAAAAATTAAGATATTAGACTATTTTATGATTGCAAATGGTAAAGAATGTGATTAAAGGCTCTTTTCCTATTTCAAAAGTTTTAGTTTTCGAGGGTAATAGCTACGTATGTTGAAAAAATGAAGATATTAGACTATTTTATGATTGCAAATGGCAAAGAATGGGATTAAAGGCTCTTTTCCTATTTCAAAAGTTTTAGTTTTCGAGGGTAATAGCTAGGTCTGTGGAAAAAATGAAGATATTAGACTATTTTATGATTGCACATGGTAAAGAATGTGATTAAAGGCTCTGTTCCTATTTCAAAAATTTTAGTTTTCGAGGGTAATAGCTACGTATGTTGAAAAAGTGAAGATATTAGACTATTTTATGATTGCAAATGGTAAAGAATGTGATTAAAGGCTCTTTTCCTATTTCAAAAGTTTTAGTTTTCGAGGGTAATAGCTACGTATGTTGAAAAAATGAAGATATTAGACTATTTTATGATTGCAAATGGTAAAGAATGTGATTAAAGGCTCTTTTCCTATGTCAAAAGTTTTAGTTTTCGAGGGTAATAGCTACGTATTTTGAAAAAATGAAGATATTAGACTATTTTTACTATACGTAGCTATTACCCTCGAAAACTAAAACTTTTGAAATAGGAAAAGAGCCTTTAATCACATTCTTTACCATTTGCAATCATAAAATAGTCTAATATCTTCATTTTTTCAACATACGTAGCTATTACCCTCGAAAACTAAAACTTTTGAAATAGGAAAAGAGCCTTTAATCACATTCTTTACCATGTGCAATCATAAAATTGTCTAATATCTTCATTTTTTCAACATAGGTAGCTATTACCCTCGAAAACTAAAACTTTTGAAATGGGGAAAGAGCCTTTAATCACATTCTTTATCATTTGCAATCATAAAATAGTCTAATATCTTCATTTTTTCAACATACGTAGCTATTACCCTCGAAAACTAAAACTTTTGAAATAGGAAAAGAGCCTTTAATCACATTTTTTACCATTTGCAATCATAAAATAGTCTAATATATTCATTTTTTCCACAGACAAAGCTATTACCCTCGAAAACTAAAACTTTTGAAATAGGAAAAGAGCCTTTAATCACATTCTTTACCATTTGCAATCATAAAATAGTCTAATATCTTCATTTTTTCAACCTACGTAGCTATTACCCTCGAAATCTAAAACTTTTGACATAGGAAAAGAGCCTTTAATCACATTCTTTACCATTTGCAATCATAAAATAGTCTAATATCTTCATTTTTCAACATACGTAGCTATTACCCTCGAAAACTAAAACTTTTGAAATAGGAAAAGAGCCTTTAATCACATTCTTTACCATTTGCAATCATAAAATAGTCTAATATCTTCATTTTTTCAAAATACGTAGCTATTACCCTCGAAAACTAAAACTTTTGAAATAGGAAGAGAGCCTTCAATCACATTCTTTACCATTTGCAATCATAAAATAGTCTAATATCTTCATTTTTTCAACATACGTAGCTATTACCCTCGAAAACTAAAACTTTTGAAATAGGAAAAGAGCCTTTAATCACATTCTTTACCATGTGCAATCATACAATTGTCTAATATCTTCATTTTTTCAACATACGTAGCTATTACCCTCGAAAACTAAAACTTTTGACAAAGGAAAAGAGCCTTTAATCATATTCTTTACCATGTGCAATCATAAAGTTGTCTAATATCTTCATTTTTTCAACATACGTAGCTATTACCCTCGAAAACTAAAACTTTTGAAATAGGAAAAGAGCCTTTAATCACATTCTTTACCATTTGCAATCATAAAATAGTCTAATATCTTCATTTTTTCAACATACGTAGCTATTACCCTCGAAAACCAAAACTTTTGAAATAGGAAAAGAGCCTTTAATCACATTCTTCACCATTTGCAATCATAAAATAGTCTAATATCTTCATTTTTTCAACATACGTAGCTATTACCCTCGAAAACTAAAACTTTTGACATAGGAAAAGAGCCTTTAATCATATTCTTTACTATGTGCAATCATAAAATAGTCTAATATCTTCATTTTTTCCACAGACAAAGCTCTTACCCTCGAAAACTAAAACTTTTGAAATAGGAAAAGAGCCTTTAATCACATTCTTTACCATTTGCAATCATAAAATAGTCTAATATCTTCATTTTTTCAACATACGTAGCTATTACCCTTGAAAACTAAAACTTTTGAAATAGGAAAAGAGCCTATAATCACATTCTTTACCATGTGCAATCATAAAATTGTCTAATATCTTCATTTTTTCCACAGACAAAGCTCTTACCCTCGAAAACTAAAACCTTTGAAATAGGAAAAGAGCCTTGAATCACATTTTTTACCATATGCAATCATAAAATAGTCTAATATCTTCATTTTTTCAACAATCGTAGCTATTACCCTCGAAAACTAAAACTTTTGAAATAGGAAAAGAGCCTTTAATCACATTCTTTACCATGTGCAACCATAAAATAGTCTAATATCTTTATTTTTTCAACATACGTAGCTATTACCCTCGAGAACTAAAACTTTTGACATAGGAAAAGAGCCTTTAATCACATTCTTTACCATTTGCAATCATAAAATAGTCTAATATCTTCATTTTTTCAACATACGTAGCTCTTACCCCCGAGAACTAAAACTTTTGAAATAGGAAAAGAGCCTTTAATCACATTCTTTACCATTTGCAATCATAAAATAGTCTAATATCTTCATTTTTTCAACATGCGTAGCTATTACCCTCGAAAACTAAAACTTTTGACATAGGAAAAGAGCCTTTAATCACATTCTTTACCATTTGCAATCATAAAATAGTCTAATATCTTCATTTTTTCAACATACGTAGCTCTTACCCCCGAAAACTAAAACTTTTGAAATAGGAAAAGAGCCTTTAATCACATTCTTTACCATTTGCAATCATAAAATAGTCTAATATCTTCATTTTTTCAAGATACGTAGCTATTACCCTCGAAAACTAAAACTTTTGACATAGGAAAAGGGCCTTTAATCACATTCTTTACCATTTGCAATCATAAAATAGTCTAATATTTTCATTTTTTCAACATACGTAGCTATTACCCTCGAAAACTAAAACTTTTGAAATAGGGAAAGAGCCTTTAATCACATTCTTTACCATGTACAATCATAAAATAGTCTAATATCTTCATTTTTTCAACATACGTAGCTATTACCCTCGAAAACTAAAACTTTTGAAATAGGAAAAGAGCCTTTAATCACATTCTTTATCATGTGCAATCATAAAATTGTCTAATATCTTAATTTTTTCCACAGACAAAGCTATTACCCTCGAAAACTAAAACTTTTGAAATAGAAAAAGATCATTAAATCACATTCTTTACCATTTGCAATCATAAAATAGTCTAATATCTTCATTTTTTTCAACATACGTAGCTATTACCCTCGAAAACTAAAACTTTTGACATAGGAAAAGAGCCTTTAATCACATTCTTTACCATTTTCAATCATAAAATAGTCTAATATCTTCATTTTTTCAACATATGTAGCTATTACCCTCGAAAACTAAAACTTTTGAAATAGGAAAAGAGCCTTTAATCACATTCTTTACCATTTGCAATCATAAAATAGTCTAATATCTTCATTTTTTCAACATACGTAGCTATTACCCTCGAAAACTAAAACTTTTGAAATAGGAAAAGCGCCTTTAATCACATTCTTTACCATTTGCAATCATAAATTTGTCTATTATCTTCATTTTTTCAACATACGTAGCTCTTACCCCCGAAAACTAAAACTTTTGAAATAGGAAAAGAGCCTTTAATCACATTCTTTACCATTTGCAATCATAAAATAGTCTAATATCTTCATTTTTTCAACATACGTAGCTATTACCCCGGAAAACTAAAACTTTTGAAATAGGAAAAGAGCCTTTAATCACATTCTTTACCATGTGCAATCCAAAAAATTGTCTAATATCTTCATTTTTTCAACATACGTAGCTATTACCCTCGAAAACTAAAACTTTTGAAATAGTAAAAGAGCCTTTAATCACATTCTTTACCATGTGCAATCACAAAATTGTCTAATATCTTCATTTTTTCAACATACGTAGCTATTACCCTCGAAAACTAAAACTTTTGACATAGGAAAAGAGCCTTTAATCTCATTCTTTACCATGTGCAATCATAAAATTGTCTAATATCTTCATTTTTTCAACATGCGTAGCTATTACCCTCGAAAACTAAAACTTTTGACATAGGAAAAGAGCCTTTAATCACATTCTTTACCATTTGCAATCATAAAATAGTCTAATGTCTTCATTTTTTCAACATACGTAGCTCTTACCCCCGAAAACTAAAACTTTTGAAATAGGAAAAGAGCCTTTAATCACATTCTTTACCATGTGCAACCATAAAATAGTCTAATATCTTTATTTTTTCAACATACGTAGCTATTACCCTCGAGAACTAAAACTTTTGACATAGGAAAAGAGCCTTTAATCACATTCTTTACCATTTGCAATCATAAAATAGTCTAATATCTTCATTTTTTCAACATACGTAGCTCTTACCCCCGAAAACTAAAACTTTTGAAATAGGAAAAGAGCCTTTAATCACATTCTTTACCATTTGCAATCATAAAATAGTCTAATATCTTCATTTTTCAACATGCGTAGCTATTACCCTCGAAAACTAAAACTTTTGACATAGGAAAAGAGCCTTTAATCACATTTTTTACCATTTGCAATCATAAAATAGTCTAATATCTTCATTTTTTCAACATACGTAGCTCTTACCCCCGAAAACTAAAGCTTTTGAAATAGGAAAAGAGCCTTTAATCACATTCTTTACCATTTGCAATCATAAAATAGTCTAATATCTTCATTTTTTCAACATACGTAGCTATTACCCTCGAAAACTAAAACTTTTGACATAGGAAAAGAGCCTTTAATCACATTCTTTACCATTTCCAATCATAAAATAGTCTAATATCTTCATTTTTTCAACATACGTAGCTATTACCCTCGAAAACTAAAACTTTTGAAATAGGGAAAGAGCCTTTAATCACATTCTTTACCATGTACAATCATAAAATAGTCTAATATCTTCATTTTTTCAACATACGTAGCTATTACCCTCGAAAACTAAAACTTTTGAAATAAGAGAGCCTTTAATCACATTCTTTACCATGTGCAATCATAAAATTGTCTAATATCTTAATTTTTTCCACAGACAAAGCTATTACCCTCGAAAACTAAAACTTTTGAAATAGAAAAAGATCATTAAATCACATTCTTTACCATTTGCAATCATAAAATAGTCTAATATCTTCATTTTTTTCAACATACGTAGCTATTACCCTCGAAAACTAAAACTTTTGACATAGGAAAAGAGCCTTTAATCACATTCTTTACCATTTTCAATCATAAAATAGTCTAATATCTTCATTTTTTCAACATATGTAGCTATTAACCTCGAAAACTAAAACTTTTGAAATAGGAAAAGAGCCTTTAATCACATTCTTTACCATTTGCAATCATAAAATAGTCTAATATCTTCATTTTTTCAACATACGTAGCTTTTACCCTCGAAAACTAAAACTTTTGAAATAGGAAAAGCGCCTTTAATCACATTCTTTACCATTTGCAATCATAAATTTGTCTATTATCTTCATTTTTTCAACATACGTAGCTCTTACCCCCGAAAACTAAAACTTTTGAAATAGGAAAAGAGCCTTTAATCACATTCTTTACCATGTGCAATCATAAAATTGTCTAATATCTTCATTTTTTCAACATACGTAGCTATTACCCTCGAAAACTAAAACTTTTGACATAGGAAAAGAGCCTTTAATCACATTCTTTACCATTTGCAATCATAAAATAGTCTAAAATAATATCTTCATTTTTTCAACATACGTAGCTATTACCCTCGAAAACTAAAACTTTTGAAATAGGAAAAGAGCCTTTAATCACATTCTTTACCATTTGCAATCATAAAATAGTCTAATATCTTCGTTTTTTCAACATACGTAGCTATTACCCTCGAAAACTAAAACTTTTGAAATAGGAAAAGCGCCTTTAATCACATTCTTTACCATTTGCAATCATAAAATTGTCTAATATCTTCTTTTTTTCAACATACGTAGCTCTTACCCCCGAAAACTAAAACTTTTGAAATAGGAAAAGAGCCTTTAATCACATTCTTTACCATTTGCAATCATAAAATAGTCTAATATCTTCATTTTTTCAACATACGTAGCTATTACCCCGGAAAACTAAAACTTTTGAAATAGGAAAAGAGCCTTTAATCACATTCTTTACCATGTGCAATCCATAAAATTGTTTAATATCTTTATTTTTTCAACATACGTAGCTATTACCCTCGAAAACTAAAACTTTTGAAATAGGAAAAGAGCCTTTAATCACATTCTTTACCATGTGCAATCCATAAAATTGTTTAATATCTTTATTTTTTCAACATACGTAGCTATTACCCTCGAAAACTAAAACTTTTGAAATAGTAAAAGAGCCTTTAATCACATTCTTTACCATGTGCAATCATAAAATTGTCTAATATCTTCATTTTTTCAACATACGTAGCTATTACCCTCGAAAACTAAAACTTTTGACATAGGAAAAGAGCCTTTAATCACATTCTTTACCATTTGCAATCATAAAATAGTCTAATATCTTCATTTTTTCAACATACGTAGCTCTTACCCCCGAAAACTAAAACTTTTGAAATAGGAAAAGAGCCTTTAATCACATTCTTTACCATTTGCAATCATAAAATAGTCTAATATCTTCATTTTTTCAACATACGTAGCTATTACCCTCGAAAACTAAAACTTTTGAAATAGGAAAAGAGCCTTTAATCACATTCTTTACCATTTGCAATCATAAAATAGTCTAATATCTTCATTTTTTTCAACATACGTAGCTATTACCCTCGAAAACTAAAACTTTTGAAATAGGAAAAGCGCCTTTAATCACATTCTTTACCATTTGCAATCATAAAATTGTCTAATATCTTCATTTTTTCAACATACGTAGCTCTTACCCCCGAAAACTAAAACTTTTGAAATAGGAAAAGAGCCTTTAATCACATTCTTTACCAATTACAATCATAAAATAGTCTAATATCTTCATTTTTTCAACATACATAGCTATTACCCCGGAAAACTAAAACTTTTGAAATAGGAAAAGAGCCTTTAATCACATTCTTTACCATTTGCAATCATAAAATAGTCTAATATCTTCATTTTTTCAACATACGTAGCTATTACCCTCGAAAACTAAAACTTTTGACATAGGAAAAGAGCCTTTAATCACATTCTTTACCATTTGCAATCATAAAATAGTCTAATATCTTCATTTTTTCAACATACGTAGCTCTTACCCTCGAAAACTAAAACTTTTGAAATAGGAAAAGAGCCTTTAATCACATTCTTTACCATTTGCAATCATAAAATAGTCTAATATCTTCATTTTTTCAACATGCGTAGCTATTACCCTCGAAAACTAAAACTTTTGACATAGGAAAAGAGCCTTTAATCACATTCTTTACCATTTGCAATCATAAAATAGTCTAATATCTTCATTTTTTCAACATACGTAGCTCTTACCCCGGAAAACTAAAACTTTTGAAATAGAAAAAGAGCCTTTAATCACATTCTTTACCATTTGCAATCATAAAATAGTCTAATATCTTCATTTTTTCAACATACATAGCTATTACCCTCGAAAACTAAAACTTTTGAAATAGGAAAAGAGCCTTTAATCACATTCTTTACCATTTGCAATCATAAAATAGTCTAATATCTTCATTTTTTTCAACATACGTAGCTATTACCCTCGAAAACTAAAACTTTTGAAATAGGAAAAGTGCCTTTAATCACATTCTTTAGCATTTGCAATCATAAAATTGTCTAATATCTTCATTTTTTCAACATACGTAGCTCTTACCCCCGAAAACTAAAACTTTTGAAATAGGAAAAGAGCCTTTAATCACATTCTTTACCATTTGCAATCATAAAATAGTCTAATATCTTCATTTTTTCAACATACGTAGCTATTACCCCGGAAAAACTAAAACTTTTGAAATAGGAAAAGAGCCTTTAATCACATTCTTTACCATGTGCAATCCATAAAATTGTCTAATATCTTCATTTTTTTCAACATACGTAGCTATTACCCTCGAAAACTAAAACTTTTGAAATAGTAAAAGAGCCTTTAATCACATTCTTTACCATGTGCAATCATAAAATTGTCTAATATCTTCATTTTTTCAACATACGTAGCTATTACCCTCGAAAACTAAAACTTTTGACATAGGAAAAGAGCCTTTAATCACATTCTTTACCATTTGCAATCATAAAATAGTCTAATATCTTCATTTTTTCAACATACGTAGCTATTACCCTCGAAAACTAAAACTTTTGAAATAGAGAAAGAGCCTTTAATCTCATTCTTTACCATGTGCAATCATAAAATTGTCTAATATCTTCATTTTTTCAACATACGTAGCTATTACCCTCGAAAACTATAACTTTTGACATAGGAAAAGAGCCTTTAATCACATTCTTTACCATTTGCAATCATAAGATAGTCTAATATCTTCATTTTTTCAACATACGTAGCTATTACCCTCGAAAACTAAAACTTTTGACATAGGAAAAGAGCCTTTAATCACATTCTTTACCATTTGCAATCATAAAATAGTCTAATATCTTCATTTTTTCAACATACGTAGCTCTTACCCCCGAAAACTAAAACTTTTGAAATAGGAAAAGAGCCTTTAATCACATTCTTTACCATTTGCAATCATAAAATAGTCTAATATCTTCATTTTTTCAACATACGTAGCTATTACCCTCGAAAACTAAAACTTTTGAAATAGGAAAAGAGCCTTTAATCACATTCTTTACCATTTGCAATCATAAAATAGTCTAATATCTTCATTTTTTTCAACATACGTAGCTATTACCCTCGAAAACTAAAACTTTTGAAATAGGAAAAGCGCCTTTAATCACATTCTTTACCATTTGCAATCATAAAATTGTCTAATATCTTCATTTTTTCAACATACGTAGCTCTTACCCCCGAAAACTAAAACTTTTGAAATAGGAAAAGAGCCTTTAATCACATTCTTTACCAATTACAATCATAAAATAGTCTAATATCTTCATTTTTTCAACATACATAGCTATTACCCCCGGAAAACTAAAACTTTTGAAATAGGAAAAGAGCCTTTAATCACATTCTTTACCATTTGCAATCATAAAATAGTCTAATATCTTCATTTTTTCAACATACGTAGCTATTACCCTCGAAAACTAAAACTTTTGACATAGGAAAAGAGCCTTTAATCACATTCTTTACCATTTGCAATCATAAAATAGTCTAATATCTTCATTTTTTCAACATACGTAGCTCTTACCCTCGAAAACTAAAACTTTTGAAATAGGAAAAGAGCCTTTAATCACATGTCTTTACCATTTGCAATCATAAAATAGTCTAATATCTTCATTTTTTCAACATGCGTAGCTATTACCCTCGAAAACTAAAACTTTTGACATAGGAAAAGAGCCTTTAATCACATTCTTTACCATTTGCAATCATAAAATAGTCTAATATCTTCATTTTTTCAACATACGTAGCTCTTACCCCCCGGAAAACTAAAACTTTTGAAATAGAAAAAGAGCCTTTAATCACATTCTTTACCATTTGCAATCATAAAATAGTCTAATATCTTCATTTTTTCAACATACATAGCTATTACCCTCGAAAACTAAAACTTTTGAAATAGGAAAAGAGCCTTTAATCACATTCTTTACCATTTGCAATCATAAAATAGTCTAATATCTTCATTTTTTTCAACATACGTAGCTATTACCCTCGAAAACTAAAACTTTTGAAATAGGAAAAGCGCCTTTAATCACATTCTTTAGCATTTG
>NW_027066183.1:0-19390 GCF_032884065.1 Artemia franciscana
TTTGAAATGGAAAAGAGCCTTTAATCACATTCTTTACCATTTGCAATCATAAAATAGTCTAATATCTTCATTTTTTCAACATACGTAGCTATTACCCTCGAAAACTAAAACTTTTGAAATAGGAAAAGAGCCTTTAATCACATTCTTTACCATGTGCAATCATAAAATAGTCTAATATCTTCATTTTTTCAACATACGTAGCTATTACCTCGAAAACTAAAACTTTTGAAATAGGAAAAGAGCCTTTAATCACATTCTTTACCATGTGCAATCATAAAATAGTCTAATATCTTCATTTTTTCAACATACGTAGCTATTACCCTCGAAAACTAAAACTTTTGAAATGGGAAAAGAGCCTTTAATCACATTCTTTACCATTTGCAATCATAAAATAGTCTAATATCTTCATTTTTTCAACATACGTAGCTATTACACCTCGAAAACTAAAACTTTTGAAATAGGAAAAGAGCCTTTAATCACATTCTTTACCATGTGCAATCATAAAATAGTCTAATATCTTCATTTTTTAAACATACGTAGCTATTACCCTCGAAAACTAAAACTTTTGAAATAGGAAAAGAGCCTTTAATCACATTCTTTACCATTTGCAATCATAAAATAGTCTAATATCTTCATTTTTTCAACATACGTAGCTATTACCCTCGAAAACTAAAACTTTTGAAATAGGAAAAGAGCCTTTAATCACATTTTTTACCATGTGCAATCATAAAATAGTCTAATATCTTCATTTTTTAAACATACGTAGCTATTAACCTCGAAAACTAAAACTTTTGAAACAGGAAAAGAGCCTTTAATCACATTCTTTACCATGTGCAATCATAAAATAGTCTAATATCTTCATTTTTTAACATACGTAGCTATTAACCTCGAAAACTAAAACTTTTGAAATAGGAAAAGAGCCTTTAATCACATTCTTTACCATGTGCAATCATAAAATAGTCTAATATCTTCATTTTTACAACATACGTAGCTATTACCCTCGAAAACTAAAACTTTTGAAATAGGAAAATAGCCTTTAATCACATTCTTTACCATTTGCAATCATAAAATAGTCTAATATCTTCATTTTTTCAACATACGTAGCTATTACCCTCGAAAACTAAAACTTTTGAAATAGGAAAAGAGCCTTTAATCACATTCTTTACCTTGTGCAATCATAAAATAGTCTAATATCTTCATTTTTTCAACATACGTAGCTATTAACCTCAAAAACTAAAACTTTTGAAATAGGAAAAGAGCCTTTAATCACATTCTTTACCATGTGCAATCATAAAATAGTCTAATATCTTCATTTTTAACATACGTAGCTATTACCCTCGAAAACTAAAACTTTTGAAACAGGAAAAGAGCCTTTAATCACATTCTTTACCTGTGCAATCATAAAATAGTCTAATATCTTCATTTTTTCAACATACGTAGCTATTAACCTCGAAAACTAAAACTTTTGAAATAGGAAAAGAGCCTTTAATCACATTCTTTACCATGTGCAATCATAAAATAGTCTAATATCTTCATTTTTTTCAACATACGTAGCTATTACCCTCGAAAACTAAAACTTTTGAAATAGGAAAAGAGCCTTTAATCACATTCTTTACCATGTGCAATCATAAAATAGTCTAATATCTTCATTTTTTAAACATACGTAGCTATTAACCTCGAAAACTAAAACTTTTGAAATAGGAAAAGAGCCTTTAATCACATTCTTTACCATGTGCAATCATAAAATAGTCTCATATTTTCATTTTTTCAACATACGTAGCTATTACCCTCGAAAACTAAAACTTTTGAAATAGGAAAAGAGCCTTTAATCACATTCTTTACCATGTGCAATCATAAAATAGTCTAATATCTTCATTTTTTAACATACGTAGCTATTACCCTCGAAAACTAAAACTTTTGAAATAGGAAAAGAGCCTTTAATCACATTCT
Source organism: Artemia franciscana (assembly GCF_032884065.1). Taxonomy (NCBI): domain Eukaryota; kingdom Metazoa; phylum Arthropoda; class Branchiopoda; order Anostraca; family Artemiidae; genus Artemia; species Artemia franciscana. The sequence goes on from NW_027066183.1 coordinate 1,951, forward strand.
TTACCATGTGCAATCATAAAATAGTCTAATATCTTCATTTTTTCAACATACGTAGCTATTACCCTCGAAAACTAAAACTTTTGAAATAGGAAAAGAGCCTTTAATCACATTCTTTACCATTTGCAATCATAAAATAGTCTAATATCTTCATTTTTTCAACATACGTAGCTATTACCTCGAAAACTAAAACTTTTGAAATAGGAAAAGAGCCTTTAATCACATTCTTTACCATTTGCAATCATAAAATAGTCTAATATCTTCATTTTTTCAACATACGTAGCTATTACCCTCGAAAACTAAAACTTTTGAAATAGGAAAAGAGCCTTTAATCACATTCTTTACCATGTGCAATCATAAAATAGTCTAATATCTTCATTTTTTAAACATACGTAGCTATTACCTCGAAAACTAAAACTTTTGAAATAGGAAAAGAGCCTTTAATCACATTCTTTACCATTTGCAATCATAAAATAGTCTAATATCTTCATTTTTTCAACATACGTAGCTATTACCCTCGAAAACTAAAACTTTTGAAATAGGAAAAGAGCCTTTAATCACATTCTTTACCATGTGCAATCATAAAATAGTCTAATATCTTCATTTTTTAAACATACGTAGCTATTAACCTCGAAAACTAAAACTTTTGAAATAGGAAAAGAGCCTTTAATCACATTCTTTACCATGTGCAATCATAAAATAGTCTAATATCTTCATTTTTTAAACATACGTAGCTATTACCCTCGAAAACTAAAACTTTTGAAATAGGAAAAGAGCCTTTAATCACATTCTTTACCATTTGCAATCATAAAATAGTCTAATATCTTCATTTTTTCAACATACGTAGCTATTACCCTCGAAAACTAAAACTTTTGAAATAGGAAAAGAGCCTTTAATCACATTCTTTACCATGTGCAATCATAAAATAGTCTAATATCTTCATTTTTTAAACATACGTAGCTATTACCCTCGAAAACTAAAACTTTTGAAATAGGAAAAGAGCCTTTAATCACATTCTTTACCATTTGCAATCATAAAATAGTCTAATATCTTCATTTTTTCAACATACGTAGCTATTACCCTCGAAAACTAAAACTTTTGAAATAGGAAAAGAGCCTTTAATCACATTCTTTACCATGTGCAATCATAAAATAGTCTAATATCTTCATTTTTTCAACATACGTAGCTATTACCCTCGAAAACTAAAACTTTTGAAATAGGAAAAGAGCCTTTAATCACATTCTTTACCATTGCAATCATAAAATAGTCTAATATCTTCATTTTTCAAACATACGTAGCTATTACCCTCGAAAACTAAAACTTTTGAAATAGGAAAAGAGCCTTTAATCACATTCTTTACCTTGCAATCATAAAATAGTCTAATATCTTCATTTTTTCAACATACGTAGCTATTAACCTCAAAAACTAAAACTTTTGAAATAGGAAAAGAGCCTTTAATCACATTCTTTACCATGTGCAATCATAAAATAGTCTAATATCTTCATTTTTACAACATACGTAGCTATTACCCTCGAAAACTAAAACTTTTGAAACAGGAAAAGAGCCTTTAATCACATTCTTTACCATGTGCAATCATAAAATAGTCTAATATCTTCATTTTTTCAACATACGTAGCTATTACCCTCGAAAACTAAAACTTTTGAAATAGGAAAAGAGCCTTTAATCACATTCTTTACCTTGTGCAATCATAAAATAGTCTAATATCTTCATTTTTTCAACATACGTAGCTATTAACCTCAAAAACTAAAACTTTTGAAATTGGAAAAGAGCCTTTAATCACATTCTTTACCATGTGCAATCATAAAATAGTCTAATATCTTCATTTTTACAACATACGTAGCTATTACCCTCGAAAACTAAAACTTTTGAAACAGGAAAAGAGCCTTTAATCACATTCTTTACCATGTGCAATCATAAAATAGTCTAATATCTTCATTTTTTCAACATACGTAGCTATTAACCTCGAAAACTAAAACTTTTGAAATAGGAAAGAGCCTTTAATCACATTCTTTACCATGTGCAATCATAAAATAGTCTCATATCTTCATTTTTTCAACATACGTAGCTATTACCCTCGAAAACTAAAACTTTTGAAATAGGAAAAGAGCCTTTAATCACATTCTTTACCATGTGCAATCATAAAATAGTCTAATATCTTCATTTTTTAAACATACGTAGCTATTACCCTCGAAAACTAAAACTTTAGAAATAGGAAAAGAGCCTTTAATCACATTCTTTACCATTTGCAATCATAAAATAGTCTAATATCTTCATTTTTTCAACATACGTAGCTATTAACCTCGAAAACTAAAACTTTTGAAATAGGAAAAGAGCCTTTAATCACATTCTTTACCATGTGCAATCATAAAATAGTCTCATATCTTCATTTTTTCAACATACGTAGCTATTACCCTCGAAAACTAAAACTTTTGAAATAGGAAAAGAGCCTTTAATCACATTCTTTACCATGTGCAATCATAAAATAGTCTAATATCTTCATTTTTTAAACTTACGTAGCTATTACCCTCGAAAACTAAAACTTTTGAAATAGGAAAAGAGCCTTTAATCACATTCTTTACCATTTGCAATCATAAAATAGTCTAATATCTTCATTTTTTCAACATACGTAGCTATTACCCTCGAAAACTAAAACTTTTGAAATAGGAAAGGAGCTTTTAATCACATTCTTTACCATGTGCAATCATAAAATAGTCTAATATCTTCATTTTTTAAACATACGTAGCTATTAACCTCAAAAACTAAAACTTTTGAAACAGGAAAAGAGCCTTTAATCACATTCTTTACCATGTGCAATCATAAAATAGTCTAATATCTTCATTTTTTAAACTTACGTAGCTATTACCCTCGAAAACTAAAACTTTTGAAATAGGAAAAGAGCCTTTAATCACATTCTTTACCATTTGCAATCATAAAATAGTCTAATATCTTCATTTTTTCAACATACGTAGCTATTACCCTCGAAAACTAAAACTTTTGAAATAGGAAAAGAGCCTTTAATCACATTCTTTACCATGTGCAATCATAAAATAGTCTAATATCTTCATTTTTTAAACATACGTAGCTATTAACCTCGAAAACTAAAACTTTTGAAACAGGAAAAGAGCCTTTAATCACATTCTTTACCATGTGCAATCATAAAATAGTCTAATATCTTCATTTTTTCAACATACGTAGCTATTACCCTCGAAAACTAAAACTTTTGAAATGGGAAATAGCCTTTAATCACATTCTTTACCATTTGCAATCATAAAATAGTCTAATATCTTCATTTTTTCAACATACGTAGCTATTACACTCGAAAACTAAAACTTTTGAAATAGGAAAAGAGCCTTTAATCACATTCTTTACCATGTGCAATCATAAAATAGTCTAATATCTTCATTTTTTAAACATACGTAGCTATTACCCTCGAAAACTAAAACTTTTGAAATAGGAAAAGAGCCTTTAATCACATTCTTTACCATTTGCAATCATAAAATAGTCTAATATCTTCATTTTTTCAACATACGTAGCTATTACCCTCGAAAACTAAAACTTTTGAAATAGGAAAAGAGCCTTTAATCACATTTTTTACCATGTGCAATCATAAAATAGTCTAATATCTTCATTTTTTAAACATACGTAGCTATTAACCTCGAAAACTAAAACCTTTGAAACAGGAAAAGAGCCTTTAATCACATTCTTTACCATGTGCAATCATAAAATAGTCTAATATCTTCATTTATTCAACATACGTAGCTATTAACCTCGAAAACTAAAACTTTTGAAATAGGAAAAGAGCCTTTAATCACATTCTTTACCATGTGCAATCATAAAATAGTCTAATATCTTCATTTTTACAACATACGTAGCTATTACCCTCGAAAACTAAAACTTTTGAAATAGGAAAATAGCCTTTAATCACATTCTTTACCATTTGCAATCATAAAATAGTCTAATATCTTCATTTTTTCAACATACGTAGCTATTACCCTCGAAAACTAAAACTTTTGAAATAGGAAAAGAGCCTTTAATCACATTCTTTACCTTGTGCAATCATAAAATAGTCTAATATCTTCATTTTTTCAACATACGTAGCTATTAACCTCAAAAACTAATACTTTTGAAATAGGAAAAGAGCCTTTAATCACATTCTTTACCATGTGCAATCATAAAATAGTCTAATATCTTCATTTTTAAAACATACGTAGCTATTACCCTCGAAAACTAAAACTTTTGAAACAGGAAAAGAGCCTTTAATCACATTCTTTACCATGTGCAATCATAAAATAGTCTAATATCTTCATTTTTTCAACATACGTAGCTATTAACCTCGAAAACTAAAACTTTTGAAATAGGAAAAGAGCCTTTAATCACATTCTTTACCATGTGCAATCATAAAATAGTCTCATATCTTCATTTTTTCAACATACGTAGCTATTACCCTCGAAAACTAAAACTTTTGAAATAGGAAAAGAGCCTTTAATCACATTCTTTACCATGTGCAATCATAAAATAGTCTAATATCTTCATTTTTTAAACATACGTAGCTATTAACCTCGAAAACTAAAACTTTTGAAATAGGAAAAGAGCCTTTAATCACATTCTTTACCATGTGCAATCATAAAATAGTCTCACATTTTCATTTTTTCAACATACGTAGCTATTACCCTCGAAAACTAAAACTTTTGAAATGGGAAAAGAGCCTTTTCTCATATTTTTTACCATTTGCAATCATAAAATAGTCTAATATCTTCATTTTTTCAACATACGTAGCTATTACCCTCGAAAACTAAAACTTTTGAAATAGGAAAAGAGCCTTTAATCACATTCTTTACCATTTGTAATCATAAAATAGTCTAATATCTTCATTTTTTCAACATACGTAGCTATTACCCTCGAAAACTAAAACTTTTGAAATAGGAAAAGAGCCTTTAATCACATTCTTTACCATGTGCAATCATAAAATAGTCTAATATCTTCATTTTTTCAACATACGTAGCTATTACCCTCGAAAACTAAAACTTTTGAAATGGGAAAAGAGCCTTTAATCACATTCTTTACCATTTGCAATCATAAAATAGTCTAATATCTTCATTTTTTCAACATACGTAGCTATTACACTCGAAAACTAAAACTTTTGAAATAGGAAAAGAGCCTTTAATCACATTCTTTACCATGTGCAATCATAAAATAGTCTAATATCTTCATTTTTTAAACATACGTAGCTATTAACCTCGAAAACTAAAACTTTTGAAAAGGAAAAGAGCCTTTAATCACATTCTTTACCATGTGCAATCATAAAATAGTCTAATATCTTCATTTTTTCAACATACGTAGCTATTACCCTCGAAAACTAAAACTTTTGAAATAGGAAAAGAGCCTTTAATCACATTCTTTACCATTGCAATCATAAAATAGTCTAATATCTTCATTTTTTCAACATACGTAGCTATTAACCTCGAAAACTAAAACTTTTGAAATAGGAAAAGAGCCTTTAATCACATTCTTTACCATGTGCAATCATAAAATAGTCTAATATCTTCATTTTTACAACATACGTAGCTATTACCCTCGAAAACTAAAACTTTTGAAATAGGAAAAGAGCCTTTAATCACATTCTTTACCATTTGCAATCATAAAATAGTCTAATATCTTCATTTTTTCAACATACGTAGCTATTACCCTCGAAAACTAAAACTTTTGAAATAGGAAAAGAGCCTTTAATCACATTCTTTACCTGTGCAATCATAAAATAGTCTAATATCTTCATTTTTTCAACATACGTAGCTATTAACCTCGAAAAACTAAAACTTTTGAAATAGGAAAAGAGCCTTTAATCACATTCTTTACCATGTGCAATCATAAAATAGTCTAATATCTTCATTTTTAACATACGTAGCTATTACCCTCGAAAACTAAAACTTTTGAAATAGGAAAAGAGCCTTTAATCACATTCTTTACCATGTGCAATCATAAAATAGTCTAATATCTTCATTTTTTCAACATACGTAGCTATTAACCTCGAAAACTAAAACTTTTGAAATAGGAAAAGAGCCTTTAATCACATTCTTTACCATGTGCAATCATAAAATAGTCTCATATCTTCATTTTTTCAACATACGTAGCTATTACCCTCGAAAACTAAAACTTTTGAAATAGGAAAAGAGCCTTTAATCACATTCTTTACCATGTGCAATCATAAAATAGTCTAATATCTTCATTTTTTAACATACGTAGCTATTAACCTCGAAAACTAAAACTTTTGAAATAGGAAAAGAGCCTTTAATCACATTCTTTACCATGTGCAATCATAAAATAGTCTAATATCTTCATTTTTTCAACATACGTAGCTATTACCCTCGAAAACTAAAACTTTTGAAATAGGAAAAGAGCCTTTAATCACATTCTTTACCATTTGCAATCATAAAATAGTCTAATATCTTCATTTTTTCAACATACGTAGCTATTACCCTCGAAAACTAAAACTTTTGAAATAGGAAAAGAGCCTTTAATCACATTCTTTACCATGTGCAATCATAAAATAGTCTAATATCTTCATTTTTTCAACATACGTAGCTATTACCCTCGAAAACTAAAACTTTTGAAATAGGAAAAGAGCCTTTAATCACATTCTTTACCATGTGCAATCATAAAATAGTCTAATATCTTCATTTTTTCAACATACGTAGCTATTACCCTCGAAAACTAAAACTTTTGAAATAGGAAAAGAGCCTTTAATCACATTCTTTACCATTTGCAATCATAAAATAGTCTAATATCTTCATTTTTTCAACATACGTAGCTATTACCCTCGAAAACTAAAACTTTTGAAATAGGAAAAGAGCCTTTAATCACATTCTTTACCATGTGCAATCATAAAATAGTCTAATATCTTCATTTTTTAAACATACGTAGCTATTAACCTCGAAAACTAAAACTTTTGAAATAGGAAAAGAGCCTTTAATCACATTCTTTACCATGTGCAATCATAAAATAGTCTAATATCTTCATTTTTTCAACATACGTAGCTATTACCCTCGAAAACTAAAACTTTTGAAATAGGAAAAGAGCCTTTAATCACATTCTTTACCATTTGCAATCATAAAATAGTCTAATATCTTCATTTTTTCAACATACGTAGCTATTACCCTCGAAAACTAAAACTTTTGAAATAGGAAAAGAGCCTTTAATCACATTCTTTACCATGTGCAATCATAAAATAGTCTAATATCTTCATTTTTTAAACATACGTAGCTATTACCCTCGAAAACTAAAACTTTTGAAATAGGAAAAGAGCCTTTAATCACATTCTTTACCATGTGCAATCATAAAATAGTCTAATATCTTCATTTTTTCAACATACGTAGCTATTAACCTCGAAAACTAAAACTTTTGAAATAGGAAAAGAGCCTTTAATCACATTCTTTACCATGTGCAATCATAAAATAGTCTAATATCTTCATTTTTACAACATACGTAGCTATTACCCTCGAAAACTAAAACTTTTGAAATAGGAAATAGCCTTTAATCACATTCTTTACCATTTGCAATCATAAAATAGTCTAATATCTTCATTTTTTCAACATACGTAGCTATTACCCTCGAAAACTAAAACTTTTGAAATAGGAAAAGAGCCTTTAATCACATTCTTTACCTTGTGCAATCATAAAATAGTCTAATATCTTCATTTTTTCAACATACGTAGCTATTAACCTCAAAAACTAAAACTTTTGAAATAGGAAAAGAGCCTTTAATCACATTCTTTACCATGTGCAATCATAAAATAGTCTAATATCTTCATTTTTAAACATACGTAGCTATTACCCTCGAAAACTAAAACTTTTGAAACAGGAAAAGAGCCTTTAATCACATTCTTTACCATGTGCAATCATAAAATAGTCTAATATCTTCATTTTTTCAACATACGTAGCTATTACCCTCGAAAACTAAAACTTTTGAAATAGGAAAAGAGCCTTTAATCACATTCTCTACCTTGTGCAATCATAAAATAGTCTAATATCTTCATTTTTTCAACATACGTAGCTATTAACCTCAAAAACTAAAACTTTTGAAATTGGAAAAGAGCCTTTAATCACATTCTTTACCATGTGCAATCATAAAATAGTCTAATATCTTCATTTTTACAACATACGTAGCTATTACCCTCGAAAACTAAAACTTTTGAAACAGGAAAAGAGCCTTTAATCACATTCTTTACCATGTGCAATCATAAAATAGTCTAATATCTTCATTTTTTCAACATACGTAGCTATTAACCTCGAAAACTAAAACTTTTGAAATAGGAAAAGAGCCTTTAATCACATTCTTTACCATGTGCAATCATAAAATAGTCTCATATCTTCATTTTTTCAACATACGTAGCTATTACCCTCGAAAACTAAAACTTTTGAAATAGGAAAAGAGCCTTTAATCACATTCTTTACCATGTGCAATCATAAAATAGTCTAATATCTTCATTTTTTAAACATACGTAGCTATTACCCTCGAAAACTAAAACTTTTGAAATAGGAAAAGAGCCTTTAATCACATTCTTTACCATTTGCAATCATAAAATAGTCTAATATCTTCATTTTTTCAACATACGTAGCTATTAACCTCGAAAACTAAAACTTTTGAAATAGGAAAAGAGCCTTTAATCACATTCTTTACCATGTGCAATCATAAAATAGTCTCATATCTTCATTTTTTCAACATACGTAGCTATTACCCTCGAAAACTAAAACTTTTGAAATAGGAAAAGAGCCTTTAATCACATTCTTTACCATGTGCAATCATAAAATAGTCTAATATCTTCATTTTTTAAACTTACGTAGCTATTACCCTCGAAAACTAAAACTTTTGAAATAGGAAAAGAGCCTTTAATCACATTCTTTACCATTTGCAATCATAAAATAGTCTAATATCTTCATTTTTTCAACATACGTAGCTATTACCCTCGAAAACTAAAACTTTTGAAATAGGAAAAGAGCCTTTAATCACATTCTTTACCATGTGCAATCATAAAATAGTCTAATATCTTCATTTTTTAAACATACGTAGCTATTAACCTCGAAAACTAAAACTTTTGAAACAGGAAAAGAGCCTTTAATCACATTCTTTACCATGTGCAATCATAAAATAGTCTAATATCTTCATTTTTTCAACATACGTAGCTATTACCCTCGAAAACTAAAACTTTTGAAATGGAAAAGCCTTTAATCACATTCTTTACCATTTGCAATCATAAAATAGTCTAATATCTTCATTTTTTCAACATACGTAGCTATTACACCTCGAAAACTAAAACTTTTGAAATAGGAAAAGAGCCTTTAATCACATTCTTTACCATGTGCAATCATAAAATAGTCTAATATCTTCATTTTTTAAACATACGTAGCTATTACCCTCGAAAACTAAAACTTTTGAAATAGGAAAAGAGCCTTTAATCACATTCTTTACCATTTGCAATCATAAAATAGTCTAATATCTTCATTTTTTCAACATACGTAGCTATTACCCTCGAAAACTAAAACTTTTGAAATAGGAAAAGAGCCTTTAATCACATTCTTTACCATGTGCAATCATAAAATAGTCTAATATCTTCATTTTTTAAACATACGTAGCTATTACCTCGAAAACTAAAACTTTTGAAATAGGAAAAGAGCCTTTAATCACATTCTTTACCATGTGCAATCATAAAATAGTCTAATATCTTCATTTTTTCAAATACGTAGCTATTACCCTCGAAAACTAAAACTTTTGAAATAGGAAAAGAGCCTTTAATCACATTCTTTACCATTTGCAATCATAAAATAGTCTAATATCTTCATTTTTTCAACATACGTAGCTATTAACCTCGAAAACTAAAACTTTTGAAATAGGAAAAGAGCCTTTAATCACATTCTTTACCATGTGCAATCATAAAATAGTCTAATATCTTCATTTTTACAACATACGTAGCTATTACCCTCGAAAACTAAAACTTTTGAAACAGGAAAAGAGCCTTTAATCACATTCTTTACCATGTGCAATCATAAAATAGTCTAATATCTTCATTTTTTCAACATACGTAGCTATTACCCTCGAAAACTAAAACTTTTGAAATAGGAAAAGAGCCTTTAATCACATTCTTACCATGTGCAATCATAAAATAGTCTAATATCTTCATTTTTTCAACATACGTAGCTATTAACCTCGAAAACTAAAACTTTTGAAATTGGAAAAGAGCCTTTAATCACATTCTTTACCATGTGCAATCATAAAATAGTCTAATATCTTCATTTTTACAACATACGTAGCTATTACCCTCGAAAACTAAAACTTTTGAAACAGGAAAAGAGCCTTTAATCACATTCTTTACCATGTGCAATCATAAAATAGTCTAATATCTTCATTTTTTCAACATACGTAGCTATTAACCTCGAAAACTAAAACTTTTGAAATAGGAAAAGAGCCTTTAATCACATTCTTTACCATGTGCAATCATAAAATAGTCTCATATCTTCATTTTTTCAACATACGTAGCTATTACCCTCGAAAACTAAAACTTTTGAAATAGGAAAAGAGCCTTTAATCACATTCTTTACCATGTGCAATCATAAAATAGTCTAATATCTTCATTTTTTAAACATACGTAGCTATTACCCTCGAAAACTAAAACTTTTGAAATAGGAAAAGAGCCTTTAATCACATTCTTTACCATTTGCAATCATAAAATAGTCTAATATCTTCATTTTTTCAACATACGTAGCTATTAACCTCGAAAACTAAAACTTTTGAAATAGGAAAAGAGCCTTTAATCACATTCTTTACCATGTGCAATCATAAAATAGTCTAATATCTTCATTTTTTCAACATACGTAGCTATTACCCTCGAAAACTAAAACTTTTGAAATAGGAAAAGAGCCTTTAATCACATTCTTTACCATGTGCAATCATAAAATAGTCTAATATCTTCATTTTTTCAACATACGTAGCTATTACCCTCGAAAACTAAAACTTTTGAAATAGGAAAAGAGCCTTTAATCACATTCTTTACCATTTGCAATCATAAAATAGTCTAATATCTTCATTTTTTCAACATACGTAGCTATTACCCTCGAAAACTAAAACTTTTGAAATAGGAAAAGAGCCTTTAATCACATTCTTTACCATGTGCAATCATAAAATAGTCTAATATCTTCATTTTTTAAACATACGTAGCTATTAACCTCAAAAACTAAAACTTTTGAAACAGGAAAAGAGCCTTTAATCACATTCTTTACCATGTGCAATCATAAAATAGTCTAATATCTTCATTTTTTAAACTTACGTAGCTATTACCCTCGAAAACTAAAACTTTTGAAATAGGAAAAGAGCCTTTAATCACATTCTTTACCATTTGCAATCATAAAATAGTCTAATATCTTCATTTTTTCAACATACGTAGCTATTACCCTCGAAAACTAAAACTTTTGAAATAGGAAAAGAGCCTTTAATCACATTCTTTACCATGTGCAATCATAAAATAGTCTAATATCTTCATTTTTTAAACATACGTAGCTATTAACCTCGAAAACTAAAACTTTTGAAACAGGAAAAGAGCCTTTAATCACATTCTTTACCATGTGCAATCATAAAATAGTCTAATATCTTCATTTTTTCAACATACGTAGCTATTACCCTCGAAAACTAAAACTTTTGAAATGGGAAATAGCCTTTAATCACATTCTTTACCATTTGCAATCATAAAATAGTCTAATATCTTCATTTTTTCAACATACGTAGCTATTACACTCGAAAACTAAAACTTTTGAAATAGGAAAAGAGCCTTTAATCACATTCTTTACCATGTGCAATCATAAAATAGTCTAATATCTTCATTTTTTAAACATACGTAGCTATTACCCTCGAAAACTAAAACTTTTGAAATAGGAAAAGAGCCTTTAATCACATTCTTTACCATTTGCAATCATAAAATAGTCTAATATCTTCATTTTTTCAACATACGTAGCTATTACCCTCGAAAACTAAAACTTTTGAAATAGGAAAAGAGCCTTTAATCACATTTTTTACCATGTGCAATCATAAAATAGTCTAATATCTTCATTTTTTAAACATACGTAGCTATTAACCTCGAAAACTAAAACCTTTGAAACAGGAAAAGAGCCTTTAATCACATTCTTTACCATGTGCAATCATAAAATAGTCTAATATCTTCATTTATTCAACATACGTAGCTATTAACCTCGAAAACTAAAACTTTTGAAATAGGAAAAGAGCCTTTAATCACATTCTTTACCATGTGCAATCATAAAATAGTCTAATATCTTCATTTTTACAACATACGTAGCTATTACCCTCGAAAACTAAAACTTTTGAAATAGGAAAATAGCCTTTAATCACATTCTTTACCATTTGCAATCATAAAATAGTCTAATATCTTCATTTTTTCAACATACGTAGCTATTACCCTCGAAAACTAAAACTTTTGAAATAGGAAAAGAGCCTTTAATCACATTCTTTACCTTGTGCAATCATAAAATAGTCTAATATCTTCATTTTTTCAACATACGTAGCTATTAACCTCAAAAACTAATACTTTTGAAATAGGAAAAGAGCCTTTAATCACATTCTTTACCATGTGCAATCATAAAATAGTCTAATATCTTCATTTTTAAAACATACGTAGCTATTACCCTCGAAAACTAAAACTTTTGAAACAGGAAAAGAGCCTTTAATCACATTCTTTACCATGTGCAATCATAAAATAGTCTAATATCTTCATTTTTTCAACATACGTAGCTATTAACCTCGAAAACTAAAACTTTTGAAATAGGAAAAGAGCCTTTAATCACATTCTTTACCATGTGCAATCATAAAATAGTCTCATATCTTCATTTTTTCAACATACGTAGCTATTACCCTCGAAAACTAAAACTTTTGAAATAGGAAAAGAGCCTTTAATCACATTCTTTACCATGTGCAATCATAAAATAGTCTAATATCTTCATTTTTTAAACATACGTAGCTATTAACCTCGAAAACTAAAACTTTTGAAATAGGAAAAGAGCCTTTAATCACATTCTTTACCATGTGCAATCATAAAATAGTCTCACATTTTCATTTTTTCAACATACGTAGCTATTACCCTCGAAAACTAAAACTTTTGAAATGGGAAAAGAGCCTTTTCTCATATTTTTTACCATTTGCAATCATAAAATAGTCTAATATCTTCATTTTTTCAACATACGTAGCTATTACCCTCGAAAACTAAAACTTTTGAAATAGGAAAAGAGCCTTTAATCACATTCTTTACCATTTGTAATCATAAAATAGTCTAATATCTTCATTTTTTCAACATACGTAGCTATTACCCTCGAAAACTAAAACTTTTGAAATAGGAAAAGAGCCTTTAATCACATTCTTTACCATGTGCAATCATAAAATAGTCTCATATCTTCATTTTTTCAACATACGTAGCTATTACCCTCGAAAACTAAAACTTTTGAAATGGGAAAAGAGCCTTTAATCACATTCTTTACCATTTGCAATCATAAAATAGTCTAATATCTTCATTTTTTCAACATACGTAGCTATTACACTCGAAAACTAAAACTTTTGAAATAGGAAAAGAGCCTTTAATCACATTCTTTACCATGTGCAATCATAAAATAGTCTAATATCTTCATTTTTTAAACATACGTAGCTATTAACCTCGAAAACTAAAACTTTTGAAATAGGAAAAGAGCCTTTAATCACATTCTTTACCATGTGCAATCATAAAATAGTCTAATATCTTCATTTTTTCAACATACGTAGCTATTACCCTCGAAAACTAAAACTTTTGAAATAGGAAAAGAGCCTTTAATCACATTCTTTACCATTTGCAATCATAAAATAGTCTAATATCTTCATTTTTTCAACATACGTAGCTATTACCCTCGAAAACTAAAACTTTTGAAATAGGAAAAGAGCCTTTAATCACATTCTTTACCATGTGCAATCATAAAATAGTCTAATATCTTCATTTTTTAAACATACGTAGCTATTAACCTCGAAAACTAAAACTTTTGAAATAGGAAAAGAGCCTTTAATCACATTCTTTACCATGTGCAATCATAAAATAGTCTAATATCTTCATTTTTTCAACATACGTAGCTATTAACCTCGAAAACTAAAACTTTTGAAATAGGAAAAGAGCCTTTAATCACATTCTTTACCATGTGCAATCATAAAATAGTCTAATATCTTCATTTTTTCAACATACGTAGCTATTACCCTCGAAAACTAAAACTTTTGAAATAGGAAAAGAGCCTTTAATCACATTCTTTACCATGTGCAATCATAAAATAGTCTAATATCTTCATTTTTTCAACATACGTAGCTATTACCCTCGAAAACTAAAACTTTTGAAATAGGAAAAGAGCCTTTAATCACATTCTTTACCATGTGCAATCATAAAATAGTCTAATATCTTCATTTTTTCAACATACGTAGCTATTAACCTCGAAAACTAAAACTTTTGAAATAGGAAAAGAGCCTTTAATCACATTCTTTACCATGTGCAATCATAAAATAGTCTAATATCTTCATTTTTACAACATACGTAGCTATTACCCTCGAAAACTAAAACTTTTGAAATAGGAAAAGAGCCTTTAATCACATTCTTTACCATGTGCAATCATAAAATAGTCTAATATCTTCATTTTTTCAACATACGTAGCTATTAACCTCGAAAACTAAAACTTTTGAAATAGGAAAAGAGCCTTTAATCACATTCTTTACCATGTGCAATCATAAAATAGTCTCATATCTTCATTTTTTCAACATACGTAGCTATTACCCTCGAAAACTAAAACTTTTGAAATAGGAAAAGAGCCTTTAATCACATTCTTTACCATTTGCAATCATAAAATAGTCTAATATCTTCATTTTTTCAACATACGTAGCTATTACCCTCGAAAACTAAAACTTTTGAAATAGGAAAAGAGCCTTTAATCACATTCTTTACCATGTGCAATCATAAAATAGTCTAATATCTTCATTTTTTCAACATACGTAGCTATTACCCTCGAAAACTAAAACTTTTGAAATAGGAAAAGAGCCTTTAATCACATTCTTTACCATGTGCAATCATAAAATAGTCTAATATCTTCATTTTTTCAACATACGTAGCTATTACCCTCGAAAACTAAAACTTTTGAAATAGGAAAAGAGCCTTTAATCACATTCTTTACCATTTGCAATCATAAAATAGTCTAATATCTTCATTTTTTCAACATACGTAGCTATTACCTCGAAAACTAAAACTTTTGAAATAGGAAAAGAGCCTTTAATCACATTCTTTACCATGTGCAATCATAAAATAGTCTCATATCTTCATTTTTTCAACATACGTAGCTATTACCCTCGAAAACTTAAACTTTTGAAATGGGAAAAGAGCCTTTAATCACATTCTTTACCATGTGCAATCATAAAATAGTCTAATATCTTCATTTTTTCAACATACGTAGCTATTACCCTCGAAAACTAAAACTTTTGAAATAGGAAAAGAGCCTTTAATCACATTCTTTACCATTTGCAATCATAAAATAGTCTAATATCTTCATTTTTTCAACATACGTAGCTATTACCCTCGAAAACTAAAACTTTTGAAATAGGAAAAGAGCCTTTAATCACATTTTTTACCATGTGCAATCATAAAATAGTCTAATATCTTCATTTTTTCAACATACGTAGCTATTACCCTCGAAAACTAAAACTTTTGAAATAGGAAAAGAGCCTTTAATCACATTCTTTACCATTTGCAATCATAAAATAGTCTAATATCTTCATTTTTTCAACATACGTAGCTATTACCCTCGAAAACTAAAACTTTTGAAATAGGAAAAGAGCCTTTAATCACATTCTTTACCATGTGCAATCATAAAATAGTCTAATATCTTCATTTTTTCAACATACGTAGCTATTACCCTCGAAAACTAAAACTTTTGAAATAGGAAAAGAGCCTTTAATCACATTCTTTACCATTTGCAATCATAAAATAGTCTAATATCTTCATTTTTTCAACATACGTAGCTATTACCCTCGAAAACTAAAACTTTTGAAATAGGAAAAGAGCCTTTAATCACATTCTTTACCATGTGCAATCATAAAATAGTCTAATATCTTCATTTTTTCAACATACGTAGCTATTAACCTCAAAACTAAAACTTTTGAAATAGGAAAAGAGCCTTTAATCACATTCTTTACCATGTGCAATCATAAAATAGTCTAATATCTTCATTTTTACAACATACGTAGCTATTACCCTCGAAAACTAAAACTTTTGAAACAGGAAAAGAGCCTTTAATCACATTCTTTACCATGTGCAATCATAAAATAGTCTAATATCTTCATTTTTTCAACATACGTAGCTATTACCCTCGAAAACTAAAACTTTTGAAATAGGAAAAGAGCCTTTAATCACATTCTTTACCTTGTGCAATCATAAAATAGTCTAATATCTTCATTTTTTCAACATACGTAGCTATTAACCTCAAAAACTAAAACTTTTGAATTAGGAAAAGAGCCTTTAATCACATTCTTTACCATGTGCAATCATAAAATAGTCTAATATCTTCATTTTTACAACATACGTAGCTATTACCCTCGAAAACTAAAACTTTTGAAACAGGAAAAGAGCCTTTAATCACATTCTTTACCATGTGCAATCATAAAATAGTCTAATATCTTCATTTTTTCAACATACGTAGCTATTAACCTCGAAAACTAAAACTTTTGAAATAGGAAAAGCCTTTAATCACATTCTTTACCATGTGCAATCATAAAATAGTCTCATATCTTCATTTTTTCAACATACGTAGCTATTACCCTCGAAAACTAAAACTTTTGAAATAGGAAAAGAGCCTTTAATCACATTCTTTACCATGTGCAATCATAAAATAGTCTAATATCTTCATTTTTTAAACATACGTAGCTATTAACCTCGAAAACTAAAACTTTTGAAATAGGAAAAGAGCCTTTAATCACATTCTTTACCATGTGCAATCATAAAATAGTCTAATATCTTCATTTTTTCAACATACGTAGCTATTAACCTCGAAAACTAAAACTTTTGAAATAGGAAAAGAGCCTTTAATCACATTCTTTACCATGTGCAATCATAAAATAGTCTAATATCTTCATTTTTTCAACATACGTAGCTATTACCCTCGAAAACTAAAACTTTTGAAATAGGAAAAGAGCCTTTAATCACATTCTTTACCATGTGCAATCATAAAATAGTCTAATATCTTCATTTTTTCAACATACGTAGCTATTACCCTCGAAAACTAAAACTTTTGAAATAGGAAAAGAGCCTTTAATCACATTCTTTACCATGTGCAATCATAAAATAGTCTAATATCTTCATTTTTTCAACATACGTAGCTATTAC
>NW_027066184.1:0-19385 GCF_032884065.1 Artemia franciscana
GGTTTTGTCGTCGGCACTGGAACTCCGCGGTGACTAGTCTACCTTGCTTCTCTTACTAGATGTCGAATTAGAACAGGATTATGTTGACGAACCCACGCGCTTTCGATAACGGCGAGGAATACGGAATAATGTAATTTCAGTATTTTTCCGTATTTCTTTCTCGAATTTTTTTTTTGCCTTTTCCGAACCTATGGGGTAGCCGAACCTCTATAGATCTCCTGTATTTGTTCTCGAACTTTGTTTTAGATGTCAATTTTATAATCAGCAGATAGAAAAACCCTAGAAAACACATTTCCACATGCTTTCTACCCCTACCCTGTATATTTTCCTTTCCCCCTCCCTCCCCCCCCATTTCCCCGTTTTATGTTAATCGATTTTTTTATATCATTTTATATCTCAATTTCATAATCACCAGATAGGAATAACCCAGAAAATATCTTCCAAACCGCTTTCTACCCCTACCCTGTATTCTTCTCTTTTCTCCCCTCTTTCCCCTGTTCCCCCGTTTTCCGTAGTACTCTTTTTCTATACTGAATTTTAGATGTCAATTTCGTAATCGGCATATGTGAAAACCCCAGAAAACTCACTTTAAACTATTTTCTGGGCATGTTCGGCATTTTTCCCATTTTCCCCTGTTTTTCGGGTACTCGCCCCACTCGGATTTATGGGGACTTTTAGTATGTTGTACAGAATTTTTTTCTGATCATTTTGGTACCATTTTCGTTTATATTGCAATTTTGTCCGGGTTCGATCCTTTTTTTAGCTAAAAGTCCTGGACTACATGTACAATCATTAAATAGTCTAATATCTTCATTTTTTCAACATACGTAGCTATTACCCTCGAAAACTCAAACTTTTGAAATAGGAAAAGAGCCTTTAATCACATTCTTTACCATTTGCAATCATAAAATAGTCTAATATCTTCATTTTTTCCACAGACAAAGCTGTTACCCTCGAAAACTAAAACTTTTGAAATAGGAAAAGAGCCTTTAATCACATTCTTTACCATTTGCAATCATAAAATAGTCTAATATCTTCATTTTTTCAACATACGTAGCTATTACCCTCGAAAACTAAAACTTTTAACATAGGAAAAGAGCCTTTAGTCACATTCTTTACCATTTGCAATCATAAAATAGTCTTTATCTTCATTTTTTCCACAGACCTAGCTATTACCCTCGAAAACTAAACTTTTGAAATAGGAAAAAGAGCCTTTAATCACATTCTTTACCATGTGCAATCATAAAATAGTCTAATATCTTCATTTTTTCCACAGACCTAGCTATTACCCTCGAAAACTAAAACTTTTGAAATAGGAAAAGAGCCTTTAATCACATTCTTTACCATGTGCAATCATAAAATAGTCTAATATCTTCATTTTTTCAACATACGTAGCTATTACCCTCGAAAACTCAAGCTTTTGAAATAGGAAAAGAGCCTTTAATCACATTCTTTACCATGTGCAATCATAAAATTGTCTAATATTTTCATTTTTTTCAACATACGTAGCTATTACCCTCGAAAACTAAAACTTTGAAATAGGAAAAGAGCCTTTAATCACATTCTATACCATGTGCAATCATAAAATTGTCTAATATCTACATTTTTTCAACATACGTAGCTATTACCCTCGAAAACTAAAACTTTTGACATAGGAAAAGAGCCTTTAATCACATCTTTACCATTTGCAATCATAAAATAGTCTAATATCTTCATTTTTTCAACATACGTAGCTATTACCCTCGAAAACTAAAACTTTTGAAATAGGAAAAGAGCCTTTAATCACATTCTTTACCATGTGCAATCATAAAATTGTCTAATATCTTCATTTTTCCACAGACATAGCTGTTACTCCCGAAAACTAAAACTTTTGAAATAGGAGAAGAGCCTTTAATCACATTCTTTACCATTTGCAATCATAAAAAAGTGTAATATCTTCATTTTTTCAACATACGTATCTATTTCCCTCGAAAACTAAAACTTTTGACATAGGAAAAGAGCCTTTAATCACATTCTTTACCATTTGCAATCATAAAATAGTCTAATATCTTCATTTTTTCAACATACGTAGCTCTTACCCCCGAAAACTAAAACTTTTGAAATATGAAAAAAGCCTTTAATCACATTCTTTACCATTTGCAATCATAAAATAGTCTAATATCTTCATTTTTTCAACATACGTAGCTATTACCCTCGAAAACTAAAACTTCACATTCTTTACCATTTGCAATCATAAAATAGTTTAATATCTTCATTTACCCTCGAAAACTAAAACTTTTGAAATAGGAAAAGAGCCTTTAATCACATTCTTTACCATTTGCAATCATAAAATAGTCTAATATCTTCATTTTTTCAACAGACAAAGCTCTTACCCTCGAAAACTAAAACTTTTGAAATAGGAAAAGAGCCTTTAATAACATTCTTTACCATTTGCAATCATAAAATAGTCTAATATCTTCATTTTTTCAACATACGTAGCTATTACCCTCGAAAACTAAAACTTTTGAAATAGGAAAAGAGCCTTTAATCACATTCTTTACCATTTGCAATCATAAAACAGTCTAATATCTTCATTTTTCCAACATACGTAGCTATTACCCACGAAAACTAAAACTTTTGACATAGGAAAAGAGCTTTTAATCACATTCTTTACCATTTGCAATCATAAAATAGTCTAATATCTTCATTTTTTCAACATACGTAGCTCTTACCCCCGAAAACTAAAACTTTTAACATAGGAAAAGAGCCTTTAGTCACATTCTTTACCATTTGCAATCATAAAATAGTCTTTATCTGCATTTTTTCCACAGACCTAGCTATTACCCTCGAAAACTAAAACTTTTGAAATAGGAAAAGAGCCTTTAATCACATTCTTTACCATGTGCAATCATAAAATAGTCTAATATCTTCATTTTTCCACAGACCTAGCTATTAACCTCGAAAACTAAAACTTTTGAAATAGGAAAAGAGCCTTTAATCACATTCTTTACCATGTGCAATCATAAAATAGTCTAATATCTTCATTTTTTCAACATACGTAGCTATTACCCTCGAAAAATCAAGCTTTTGAAATAGGAAAAGAGCCTTTAATCACATTCTTTACCATGTGCAATCATAAAATTGTCTAATATTTTCATTTTTTCAACATACGTAGCTATTACCCTCGAAAACTAAAACTTTGAAATAGGAAAGGAGCCTTTAATCACATTCTATACCATGTGCAATCATAAAATTGTCTAATATCTACATTTTTTCAACATACGTAGCTATTACCCTCGAAAACTAAAACTTTTTGACATAGGAAAAGAGCCTTTAATCACATCTTTACCATTTGCAATCATAAAATAGTCTAATATCTTCATTTTTTCAACATACGTAGCTATTACCCTCGAAAACTAAAACTTTTGAAATAGGAAAAGAGCCTTTAATCACATTCTTTACCATGTGCAATCATAAAATTGTCTAATATCTTCATTTTTCCACAGGACATAGCTGTTACTCCCGAAAACTAAAACTTTTGAAATAGGAGAAGAGCCTTTAATCACATTCTTTACCATTTGCAATCATAAAAAAGTGTAATATCTTCATTTTTTCAACATACGTATCTATTTCCCTCGAAAACTAAAACTTTTGACATAGGAAAAGAGCCTTTAATCACATTCTTTACCATTTGCAATCATAAAATAGTCTAATATCTTCATTTTTTCAACATACGTAGCTCTTACCCCCGAAAACTAAAACTTTTGAAATATGAAAAAAGCCTTTAATCACATTCTTTACCATTTGCAATCATAAAATAGTCTAATATCTTCATTTTTTCAACATACGTAGCTATTACCCTCGAAAACTAAAACTTCACATTCTTTACCATTTGCAATCATAAAATAGTTTAATATCTTCATTTACCCTCGAAAACTAAAACTTTTGAAATAGGAAAAGAGCCTTTAATCACATTCTTTACCATTTGCAATCATAAAATAGTCTAATATCTTCATTTTTTCACAGAGACAAGCTCTTACCCTCGAAAACTAAAACTTTTGAAATAGGAAAAGAGCCTTTAATAACATTCTTTACCATTTGCAATCATAAAATAGTCTAATATCTTCATTTTTTCAACATACGTAGCTATTACCCTCAAAAACTAAAACTTTTGAAATAGGAAAAGAGCCTTTAATCACATTCTTTACCATTTGCAATCATAAAACAGTCTAATATCTTCATTTTTCCAACATACGTAGCTATTACCCTCGAAAACTAAAACTTTTGACATAGGAAAAGAGCTTTTAATCACATTCTTTACCATTTGCAATCATAAAATAGTCTAATATCTTCATTTTTTCAACATACGTAGCTCTTACCCCCGAAAACTAAAACTTTTGAAATATGAAAAAAGCCTTTAATCACATTCTTTACCATTTGCAATCATAAAATAGTCTAATATCTTCATTTACCCTCGAAAACTAAAACTTTTGACATAGGAAAAGAGCCTTTAATCACATTCTTTACCATTTGCAATCATAAAATAGTCTAATATCTTCATTTTTTCAACATACGTAGCTCTTACCCCCGAAAACTAAAACTTTTGAAATATGAAAAAAGCCTTTAATCACATTCTTTACCATTTGCAATCATAAAATAGTCTAATATCTTCATTTTTTCAACATACGTAGCTATTACCCTCAAAAACTAAAACTTCACATTCTTTACCATTTGCAATCATAAAATAGTTTAATATCTTCATTTACCCTCGAAAACTAAAACTTTTGAAATAGGAAAAGAGCCTTTAATCACATTCTTTACCATTTGCAATCATAAAATAGTCTAATATCTTCATTTTTTCAACAGACAAAGCTCTTACCCTCGAAAACTAAAACTTTTGAAATAGGAAAAGAGCCTTTAATAACATTCTTTACCATTTGCAATCATAAAATAGTCTAATATCTTCATTTTTACAACATACGTAGCTATTACCCTCAAAAACTAAAACTTTTGAAATAGGAAAAGAGCCTTTAATCACAGTCTTTACCATTTGCAATCATAAAACAGTCTAATATCTTCATTTTTCCAACATACGTAGCTATTACCCTCGAAAACTAAAACTTTTGACATAGGAAAAGAGCTTTTAATCACATTCTTTACCATTTGCAATCATAAAATAGTCTAATATCTTCATTTTTTCAACATACGTAGCTCTTACCCCCGAAAACTAAAACTTTTGAAACATGAAAAAAGCCTTTAATCACATTCTTTACCATTTGCAATCATAAAATAGTCTAATATCTTCATTTACCCTCGAAAACTAAAACTTTTGAAATAGGAAAAGAGCCTTTAATCACATTCTTTACCATTTGTAATCATAAAATAGTCTAATATCTTCATTTTTTCAACAGACAAAGCTCTTACCCTCGAAAACTAAAACTTTTGAAATAGGAAAAGAGCCTTTAATCACATTCTTTACCATTTGCAATCATAAAACAGTCTAATATCTTCATTTTTCCAACATACGTAGCTATTACCCTCGAAAACTAAAACATTTGACATTGGAAGTCTAATATCTTCATTTTTTCAACATACGTAGCTATTACCCTCGGAAACTAAAACTTTTGAAATAGGAAAAGAGCCCTTTAATCACATTCTTTACCATGTGCAATCATAAAATTGTCTAATATCTTCATTTTTTCAACATACGTAGCTATTACCCTCGAAAACTAAAACTTTTGACATAGGAAAAGAGCCTTTAATCACATTCTTTACCATTTTTAATCATAAAATAGTCTAATATCTTCATTTTTTCAACATACGTAGCTATTACCCCCGAAAACTAAAACTTTTGACATAGGGAAAAGAGCCTTTAAGCACATTCTTTACCATGTGCAATCATAAAATAGTCTAATATCTTCATTTTTTTAACATACGTAGCTATTACCCTCGAAAACTAAAACTTTTCACGTAGGAAAAGAGCCTTTAATCACATTCTTTACCATTTGCAATCATAGAATAGTCTAATATCTTCATTTTTGCAACATACGTAGCTATTACCCTCGAAAACTAAATCTTTTGACATAGGAAAAGAGCCTTTAATCACATTCTTTACCATTTGCAATCATAAAATAGTCTAATATCTTCATTTTTTCAACATACGTAGCTATTACCCTCGAAAACTAAAACTTTTGACATAGGAAAAGAGCCTTTAATCACATTCTTTACCATGTGCAATCATAAAATTGTCTAATATCTTCATTTTTTCAACATACGTAGCTATTACCCTCGAAAACTAAAACTTTTGAAATAGGAAAAGAGCCTTTAATCACATTCTTTACCATCTGCAATCATAAAATTGTCTAATATCTTCATTTTTTCAACATACGTAGCTATTACCCTCGAAAACTAAAACTTTTGAAATAGGAAAAGAGCCTTTAATCACATTCTTTACCATGTGCAATCATAAAATAGTCTATTATCTTCATTTTTTCAACATACGTAGCTATTACCCTCGAAAACTAAAACTTTTGAAATAGGAAAAGAGCCTTTAATCACATTCTTTACCATGTGCAATCATAAAATAGTCTAATATCTTCATTTTTGCAACATACGTAGCTATTACCCTCGAAAACTAAAACTTTTGAAATAGGAAAAGAGCCTTTAATCACAATCTTTTCCATTTGCAATCATAAAATAGTCTAATATCTTCATTTTTTCAACATACGTAGCTATTACCCTCGAAAACTAAAACTTTTGAAATAGGAAAAGAGCCTTTAATCACGTTCTTTACCATTTGCAATCATAAAATAATCTAATATCTTCATTTTTTCAACATACGTAGCTATTACCCTCGAAAACTAAAACTTTTGACATAGGAAAAGAGCCTTTAATCACATTCTTTACCATGTGCAATCATAAAATTGTCTAATATCTTCATTTTTTCAACATACGTAGCTATTACCCTCGAAAACTAAAACTTTTGAAATGGGAAAAGAGCCTTTAATCACATTCTTTACCATGTGCAATCATAAAATAGTCTAATATCTTCATTTTTTCAACATACGTAGCTACTACCCTCGAAAACTAAAACTTTTGAAATAGGAAAAGAGCCTTTAATCACATTCTTTACCCTGTGCAATCATAAAATAGTCTAATATCTTCATTTTTTCCACAGACCTAGCTATTACCCTCGAAAACTAAAACTTTTGAAATAGGAAAAGAGCCTTTAATCACATTCTTTACCATGTGCAATCATAAAATAGTCTAATATCTTCATTTTTTCAACATACGTAGCTATTACCCTCGAAAACTCAAGCTTTTGAAATAGGAAAAGAGCCTTTAATCACATTCTTTACCATGTGCAATCATAAAATTGTCTAATATTTTCATTTTTTCAACATACGTAGCTATTACCCTCGAAAACTAAAACTTTGAAATAGGAAAAGAGCCTTTAATCACATTCTATACCATGTGCAATCATAAAATTGTCTAATATCTACATTTTTTCAACATACGTAGCTATTACCCTCGAAAACTAAAACTTTTGACATAGGAAAAGAGCCTTTAATCACATCTTTACCATTTGCAATCATAAAATAGTCTAATATCTTCATTTTTTCAACATACGTAGCTATTACCCTCGAAAACTAAAACTTTTGAAATAGGAAAAGAGCCTTTAATCACATTCTTTACCATGTGCAATCATAAAATAGTCTAATATCTTCATTTTTCCACAGACATAGCTGTTACTCCCGAAAACTAAAACTTTTGAAATAGGAGAAGAGCCTTTAATCACATTCTTTACCATTTGCAATCATAAAAAAGTGTAATATCTTCATTTTTTCAACATACGTAGCTATTTCCCTCGAAAACTAAAACTTTTGACATAGGAAAAGAGCCTTTAATCACATTCTTTACCATTTGCAATCATAAAATAGTCTAATATCTTCATTTTTTCAACATACGTAGCTCTTACCCCCGAAAACTAAAACTTTTGAAATATGAAAAAAGCCTTTAATCACATTCTTTACCATTTGCAATCATAAAATAGTCTAATATCTTCATTTTTTCAAAATACGTAGCTATTACCCTCGAAAACTAAAACTTCACATTCTTTACCATTTGCAATCATAAAATAGTTTAATATCTTCATTTACCCTCGAAAACTAAAACTTTTGAAATAGGAAAAGACCCTTTAATCACATTCTTTACCATTTGCAATCATAAAATAGTCTAATATCTTCATTTTTTCAACAGACAAAGCTCTTACCCTCGAAAACTAAAAGTTTTGAAATAGGAAAAGAGCCTTTAATAACATTCTTTACCATTTGCAATCATAAAACAGTCTAATATCTTCATTTTTTCAACATACGTAGCTATTACCCTCAAAAACTAAAACTTTTGAAATAGGAAAAGAGCCTTTAATCACATTCTTTACCATTTGCAATCATAAAACAGTCTAATATCTTCATTTTTCCAACATACGTAGCTATTACCCTCGAAAACTAAAACTTTTGACATAGGAAAAGAGCTTTTAATCACATTCTTTACCATTTGCAATCATAAAATAGTCTAATATCTTCATTTTTTCAACATACGTAGCTCTTACCCCGAAAACTAAAACTTTTGAAATATGAAAAAAGCCTTTAATCACATTCTTTACCATTTGCAATCATAAAATAGTCTAATATCTTCATTTACCCTCGAAAACTAAAACTTTTGAAATAGGAAAAGAGCCTTTAATCACATTCTTTACCATTTGTAATCATAAAATAGTCTAATATCTTCATTTTTTCAACAGACAAAGCTCTTACCCTCGAAAACTAAAACTTTTGAAATAGGAAAAGAGCCTTTAATCACATTCTTTACCATTTGCAATCATAAAACAGTCTAATATCTTCATTTTTCCAACATACGTAGCTATTACCCTCGAAAACTAAAACATTTGACATTGGAAGTCTAATATCTTCATTTTTTCAACATACGTAGCTATTACCCTCGGAAACTAAAACTTTTGAAATAGGAAAAGAGCCCTTTAATCACATTCTTTACCATGTGCAATCATAAAATTGTCTAATATCTTCATTTTTTCAACATACGTAGCTATTACCCTCGAAAACTAAAACTTTTGACATAGGAAAAGAGCCTTTAATCACATTCTTTACCATTTTTAATCATAAAATAGTCTAATATCTTCATTTTTTCAGCATACGTAGCTATTACCCCCGAAAACTAAAACTTTTGACATAGGAAAAGAGCCTTTAAGCACATTCTTTACCATGTGCAATCATAAAATAGTCTAATATCTTCATTTTTTTAACATACGTAGCTATTACCCTCGAAAACTAAAACTTTTCACATAGGAAAAGAGCCTTTAATCACATTCTTTACCATTTGCAATCATAAAATAGTCTAATATCTTCATTTTTGCAACATACGTAGCTATTACCCTCGAAAACTAAATCTTTTGACACAGGAAAAGAGCCTTTAATCACATTCTTTACCATTTGCAATCATAAAATAGTCTAATATCTTCATTTTTTCAACATACGTAGCTACTACCCTCGAAAAACTAAAACTTTTGACATAGGAAAAGAGCCTTTAATCACATTCTTTACCATGTGCAATCATAAAATTGTCTAATATCTTCATTTTTTCAACATACGTAGCTATTACCCTCGAAAACTAAAACTTTTGAAATAGGAAAAGAGCCTTTAATCACATTCTTTACCATGTGCAATCATAAAATTGTCTAATATCTTCATTTTTTCAACATACGTAGCTATTACCCTCGAAAACTAAAACTTTTGAAATAGGAAAAGAGCCTTTAATCACATTCTTTACCAATTGCAATCATAAAATAGTCTATTATCTTCATTTTTTCAACATACGTAGCTATTACCCTCGAAAACTAAAACTTTTGAAATAGGAAAAGAGCCTTTAATCACATTCTTTACCATGTGCAATCATAAAATAGTCTAACATCTCCATTTTTGCAACATACGTAGCTATTACCCTCGAAACTAAAACTTTTGAAATAGGAAAAGAGCCTTTAATCACAATCTTTACCATTTGCAATCATAAATTAGTCTAATATCTTCATTTTTTCAACATACGTAGCTATTACCCTCGAAAACTAAAACTTTTGAAATAGGAAAAGAGCCTTTAATCACATTCTTTACCATTTGCAATCATAAAATAATCTAATATCTTCATTTTTTCAACATACGTAGCTATTACCCTCGAAAACTAAAACTTTTGACATAGGAAAAGAGCCTTTAATCACATTCTTTACCATGTGCAATCATAAAATTGTCTAATATCTTCATTTTTTCAACATACGTAGCTATTACCCTCGAAAACTAAAACTTTGAAATGGGAAAAGAGTCTTTAATCACATTCTTTACCATGTGCAATCATAAAATAGTCTAATATCTTCATTTTTTCAACATACGTAGCTATTACCCTCGAAAACTAAAACTTTTGAAATAGGAAAAGAGCCTTTAATCACATTCTTTACCATGTGCAATCATAAAATAGTCTAATATCTTCATTTTTGCAACATACGTAGCTATTACCCTCGAAAACTAAAACTTTTGAAATAGGAAAAGAGCCTTTAATCACATTCTTTACCATTTGCAATCATAAAATAGCCTAATATCTTCATTTTTTCAACATACGTAGCTATTACCCTCGAAAACTAAAACTTTTGAAATAGGAAAAGAGCCTTTAATCACATTCTTTACCATTTGCAATAATAAAATAGTCTAATATCTTCATTTTTTCAACATACGTAGCTATTACCCTCGAAAACTAAAACATTTGAATTAGGAAAAGAGCCTTTAATCACATTCTTTACCATGTGCAATCATAAAATAGTCTAATATCTTCATTTTTTCGACATACGTAGCTATTACCCTCGAAAACTAAAACTTTTGACATAGGAAAAGAGCCTTTAATCACATTCTTTACCATTTGCAATCATCAAATAGTCTAATATCTTCATTTTTTCAACATACGTAGCTATTACCCTCAAAAACTAAAACATTTGACGAAAACTAAAACTTTTGAAATAGGAAAAGAGCCTTTAATCACATTCTTTACCATTTGCAATCATAAAACAGTCTAATATCTTCATTTTTCCAACATACGTAGCTATTACCCTCGAAAACTAAAACATTTGACATTGGAAGTCTAATATCTTCATTTTTTCAACATACGTAGCTATTACCCTCGGAAACTAAAACTTTTGAAATAGGAAAAGAGCCCTTTAATCACATTCTTTACCATGTGCAATCATAAAATTGTCTAATATCTTCATTTTTTCAACATACGTAGCTATTACCCTCGAAAACTAAAACTTTTGACATAGGAAAAGAGCCTTTAATCACATTCTTTACCATTTTTAATCGTAAAATAGTCTAATATCTTCATTTTTTCAACATACGTAGCTATTACCCCCGAAAACTAAAACTTTTGACATAGGAAAAGAGCCTTTAAGCACATTCTTTACCATGTGCAATCATAAAATAGTCTAATATCTTCATTTTTTTAACATACGTAGCTATTACCCTCGAAAACTAAAACTTTTCACATAGGAAAAGAGCCTTTAATCACATTCTTTACCATTTGCAATCATAAAATAGTCTAATATCTTCATTTTTGCAACATACGTAGCTATTACCCTCGAAAACTAAATCTTTTGACACAGGAAAAGAGCCTTTAATCACATTCTTTACCATTTGCAATCATAAAATAGTCTAATATCTTCATTTTTTCAACATACGTAGCTATTACCCTCGAAAACTAAAACTTTTGACATAGGAAAAGAGCCTTTAATCACATTCTTTACCATGTGCAATCATAAAATTGTCTAATATCTTCATTTTTTCAACATACGTAGCTATTACCCTCGAAAACTAAAACTTTTGAAATAGGAAAAGAGCCTTTAATCACATTCTTTACCATGTGCAATCATAAAATTGTCTAATATCTTCATTTTTTCAACATACGTAGCTATTACCCTCGAAAACTAAAACTTTTGAAATAGGAAAAGAGCCTTTAATCACATTCTTTACCAATTGCAATCATAAAATAGTCTATTATCTTCATTTTTTCAACATACGTAGCTATTACCCTCGAAAACTAAAACTTTTGAAATAGGAAAAGAGCCTTTAATCACATTCTTTACCATGTGCAATCATAAAATAGTCTAACATCTCCATTTTTGCAACATACGTAGCTATTACCCTCGAAAACTAAAACTTTTGAAATAGGAAAAGAGCCTTTAATCACAATCTTTACCATTTGCAATCATAAATTAGTCTAATATCTTCATTTTTTCAACTTACGTAGCTATTACCCTCGAAAACTAAAACTTTTGAAATAGGAAAAGAGCCTTTAATCACATTCTTTACCATTTGCAATCATAAAATAATCTAATATCTTCATTTTTTCAACATACGTAGCTATTACCCTCGAAAACTAAAACTTCACATTTTTTACCATTTGCAATCATAAAATAGTTTAATATCTTCATTTACCCTCGAAAACTAAAACTTTTGAAATAGGAAAAGACCCTTTAATCACATTCTTTACCATTTGCAATCATAAAATAGTCTAATATCTTCATTTTTTCAACAGACAAAGCTCTTACCCTCGAAAACTAAAACTTTTGAAATAGGAAAAGAGCCTTTAATAATATTCTCTACCATTTGCAATCATAAAAACAGTCTAATATCTTCATTTTTTCAACATACGTAGCTATTACCCTCAAAAACTAAAACTTTTGAAATAGGAAAAGAGCCTTTAATCACATTCTTTACCATTTGCAATCATAAAACAGTCTAATATCTTCATTTTTCCAACATACGTAGCTATTACCCTCGAAAACTAAAACTTTTGACATAGGAAAAGAGCTTTTTAATCACATTCTTTACCATTTGCAATCATAAAATAGTCTAATATCTTCATTTTTTTCAACATACGTAGCTCTTACCCCGAAAACTAAAACTTTTGAAATATGAAAAAAGCCTTTAATCACATTCTTTACCATTTGCAATCATAAAATAGTCTAATATCTTCATTTACCCTCGAAAACTAAAACTTTTGAAATAGGAAAAGAGCCTTTAATCACATTCTTTACCATTTGTAATCATAAAATAGTCTAATATCTTCATTTTTTCAACAGACAAAGCTCTTACCCTCGAAAACTAAAACTTTTGAAATAGGAAAAGAGCCTTTAATCACATTCTTTACCATTTGCAATCATAAAACAGTCTAATATCTTCATTTTTCCAACATACGTTGCTATTACCCTCGAAAACTAAAACATTTGACATTGGAAGTCTAATATCTTCATTTTTTCAACATACGTAGCTATTACCCTCGAAAACTAAAACTTTTGACATAGGAAAAGAGCCTTTAATCACATTCTTTACCATTTTTAATCGTAAAATAGTCTAATATCTTCATTTTTTCAACATACGTAGCTATTACCCCCGAAAACTAAAACTTTTGACATAGGAAAAGAGCCTTTAAGCACATTCTTTACCATGTGCAATCATAAAATAGTCTAATATCTTCATTTTTTTAACATACGTAGCTATTACCCTCGAAAACTAAAACTTTTCACATAGGAAAAGAGCCTTTAATCACATTCTTTACCATTTGCAATCATAAAATAGTCTAATATCTTCATTTTTGCAACATACGTAGCTATTACCCTCGAAAACTAAATCTTTTGACACAGGAAAAGAGCCTTTAATCACATTCTTTACCATTTGCAATCATAAAATAGTCTAATATCTTCATTTTTTCAACATACGTAGCTATTACCCTCGAAAACTAAAACTTTTGACATAGGAAAAGAGCCTTTAATCACATTCTTTACCATGTGCAATCATAAAATTGTCTAATATCTTCATTTTTTCAACATACGTAGCTATTACCCTCGAAAACTAAAACTTTTGAAATAGGAAAAGAGCCTTTAATCACAATCTTTACCATTTGCAATCATAAAATAGTCTAATATCTTCATTTTTTTCAACATACGTAGCTATTACCCTCGAAAACTAAAACTTTTGAAATAGGAAAAGAGCCTTTAATCACATTCTTTACCATTTGCAATCATAAAATAATCTAATATCTTCATTTTTTTCAACATACGTAGCTATTACCCTCGAAAACTAAAACTTTTGACATAGGAAAAGAGCCTTTAATCACATTCTTTACCATGTGCAATCATAAAATTGTCTAATATCTTCCTTTTTTCAACATACGTAGCTATTACCCTCGAAAACTAAAACTTCACATTCTTTACCATTTGCAATCATAAAATAGTTTAATATCTTCATTTACCCTCGAAAACTAAAACTTTTGAAATAGGAAAAGACCCTTTAATCACATTCTTTACCATTTGCAATCATAAAATAGTCTAATATCTTCATTTTTTCAACAGACAAAGCTCTTACCCTCGAAAACTAAAACTTTTGAAATAGGAAAAGAGCCTTTAATAATATTCTTTACCATTTGCAATCATAAAACAGTCTAATATCTTCATTTTTTCAACATACGTAGCTATTACCCTCAAAAACTAAAACTTTTGAAATAGGAAAAGAGCCTTTAATCACATTCTTTACCATTTGCAATCATAAAACAGTCTAATATCTTCATTTTTCCAACATACGTAGCTATTACCCTCGAAAACTAAAACTTTTGACATAGGAAAAGAGCTTTTAATCACATTCTTTACCATTTGCAATCATAAAATAGTCTAATATCTTCATTTTTTCAACATACGTAGCTCTTACCCCCGAAAACTAAAACTTTTGAAATATGAAAAAAGCCTTTAATCACATTCTTTACCATTTGCAATCATAAAATAGTCTAATATCTTCATTTACCCTCGAAAACTAAAACTTTTGAAATAGGAAAAGAGCCTTTAATCACATTCTTTACCATTTGTAATCATAAAATAGTCTAATATCTTCATTTTTTCAACAGACAAAGCTCTTACCCTCGAAAACTAAAACTTTTGAAATAGGAAAAGAGCCTTTAATCACATTCTTTACCATTTGCAATCATAAAACAGTCTAATATCTTCATTTTTCCAACATACGTTGCTATTACCCTCGAAAACTAAAACATTTGACATTGGAAGTCTAATATCTTCATTTTTTCAACATACGTAGCTATTACCCTCGAAAACTAAAACTTTTGACATAGGAAAAGAGCCTTTAATCACATTCTTTACCATGTGCAATCATAAAATTGTCTAATATCTTCATTTTTTCAACATACGTAGCTATTACCCTCGAAAACTAAAACTTTTGAAATAGAAAAAGAGCCTTTAATCACATTCTTTACCATGTGCAATCATAAAATTATCTAATATCTTCATTTTTTCAACATACGTAGCTATTACCCTCGAAAACTAAACCTTTTGAAATAGGAAAAGAGCCTTTAATCACATTCTTTACCATTTGCAATCATAAAATAGTCTAATATCTTCATTTTTTCAACATACGTAGCTATTACCCTCGAAAACTAAAACTTTTGACATAGGAAAAGAGCCTTTAATCACATTCTTTACCATGTGCAATCATAAAATTGTCTAATATCTTCATTTTTTTCAACATACGTAGCTATTACCCTCGAAAACTAAAACTTTTGAAATAGAAAAAGAGCCTTTAATCACATTCTTTACCATGTGCAATCATAAAATTATCTAATATCTTCATTTTTTCAACATACGTAGCTATTACCCTCGAAAACTAAACCTTTTGAAATAGGAAAAGAGCCTTTAATCACATTCTTTACCATGTGCAATCATAAAATAGTCTAATATCTTCATTTTTTCAACATACGTAGCTATTACCCTCGAAAACTAAAACTTTTGAAATAGGAAAAGAGCCTTTAATCACATTCTTTACCATGTGCAATCATAAAATAGTCTAATATCTTCATTTTTGCAACATACGTAGCTATTACCCTCGAAAACTAAAACTTTTGAAATAGGAAAAGAGCCTTTAATCACATTCTTTACCATTTGCAATCATAAAACAGTCTAATATCTTCATTTTTTCAACATACGTAGCTATTACCCTCGAAAACTAAAACTTTTGAAATAGGAAAAGAGCCTTTAATCACATTCTTTACCATTTGCAATCATAAAATAGTCTAATATCTTCATTTTTTTAACATACGTAGCTATTACCCTCGAAAACTAAAACTTTTGACATAGGAAAAGAGCCTTTAATCACATTCTTTACCATTTGCAATCATAAAATAGTCTAATATCTTCATTTTTTCAACATACGTAGCTATTACCCTCGAAAACTAAAACATTTGAAATAGGAAAAGAGCCTTTAATCACATTCTTTACCATGTGCAATCATAAAATAGTCTAATATCTTCATTTTTTCAACATACGTAGCTATTACCCTCGAAAACTAAAACTTTTGACATAGGAAAAGAGCCTTTAATCACATTCTTTACCATTTGCAATCATAAAATAGTATAATATCTTCATTTTTTCAACATACGTAGCTATTACCCTCGAAAACTAAATCTTTTGACATAGGAAAAGAGCCTTTAATCACATTCTTTACCATTTGCAATCATAAAATAGTCTAATATCTTCATTTTTTCAACATACGTAGCTATTACCCTCGAAAACTAAAACTTTTGAAATAGGAAAAGAGCCTTTAATCACATTCTTTACCATGTGCAATCATAAAATTGTCTAATATCTTCATTTTTTCAACATACGTAGCTATTACCCTCGAAAACTAAAACTTTTGAAATAGGAAAAGAGCCTTTAATCATATTCTTTACCATGTGCAATCATAAAATAGTCTAATATCTTCATTTTTTCAACATACGTAGCTATTACCCTCTAAAACTAAAACTTTTGAAATAGGAAAAGAGCCTTTAATCACATTCTTTACCATGTGCAATCATAAAATAGTCTAATATCTTCATTTTTGCAACATACGTAGCTATCACCCTCGAAAACTAAAACTTTTGAAATAGGAAAAGAGCCTTTAATCACATTCTTTACCATTTGCAATCATAAAATAGTCTAATATCTTCATTTTTTCAACATACGTAGCTATTACCCTCGAAAACTAAAACTTTTGAAATAGGAAAAGAGCCTTTAATCACATTCTTTACCATTTGCAATCATAAAATAGTCTAATATCTTCATTTTTTCAACATACGTAGCTATTACCCTCGAAAACTAAAACATTTGAAATAGGAAAAGAGCCTTTAATCACATTCTTTACCATGTGCAATCATAAAATAGTCTAATATCTTCATTTTTTCAACATACGTAGCTATTACCCTCGAAAACTAAAACTTTTGACATAGGAAAAGACCCTTAAATCACATTCTTTACCATTTGCAATCATAAAATAGTCTAATATCTTCATTTTTTCAACATACGTAGCTATTACCCTCGAAAACTAAAACTTTTGACATAGGAAAAGAGCCTTTAATCACATTTTTAACCACGTGCAATCATAAAA
This sequence comes from Artemia franciscana, assembly GCF_032884065.1. Classification (NCBI taxonomy): domain Eukaryota; kingdom Metazoa; phylum Arthropoda; class Branchiopoda; order Anostraca; family Artemiidae; genus Artemia; species Artemia franciscana. The sequence continues at coordinate 17,514 of NW_027066184.1, forward strand.
TAGTCTAATATCTTCATTTTTTCAACATACGTAGCTATTACCCTCGAAAACTAAAACTTTTGAAATAGGAAAAGAGCCTTTAATCACATTCTTTACCATGTGCAATCATAAAATTTTCTAATATCTTCATTTTTCTAACATACGTAGCTATTACCCTCGAAAACTAGAACTTTTGAAATAGGAAAAGAGCCTTTAATCATATTCTTTACCATTTGCAATCATAAAATAGTCTAATATCTTCTTTTTTTCAACATACGTAGCTATTACCCTCGAAAACTAAAACTTTTGACATAGGAAAAGAGCCTTTAATCACATTCTTTACCATGTGCAATCATAAAATTGTCTAATATCTTCATTTTTCCAACGTACGTAGCTATTACCCTCGAAAACTAAAACTTTTGAAATAGGAAAAGAGCCTTTAATCACATTCTTTACCATTTGCAATCATAAAATAGTCTAATATCTTCATTTTTTCAACATACGTAGCTATTACCCTCGAAAACTAAAACTTTTGACATAGGAAAAGAGCCTTTAATCACATTCTTTACCATTTGCAATCATAAAATAGTCCAATATCTTCATTTTTTCAACATACGTAGCTATTACCCTCGAAAACTAAAACTTTTGAAATAGGAAAAGAGCCTTTAATCACATTCTTTACCGTGTGCAATCATAAAATAGTCTAATATCTTCATTTTTTCCACAGACCTAGAAATTACCCTCGAAAACTAAAACTTTTGTAATAGGAAAAGAGCCTTTAATCACATTCTTTACCATTTTCAATCATAAAATAGTCTAATATCTTCATTTTTTCAACATACGTAGCTATTACCCTCGAAAACTAAAACTTTTGAAATAGGAAAAGAGCCTTTAATCACATTCTTTACCATGTGCGATCATAAAATAGTCTAATATCTTCATTTTTTCAACATACATAGCTATTACCCTCGAAAACTAAAACTTTTGACATAGAAAAAGAGCCTTTAATCACATTCTTTACCATTTGCAATCATAAAATAGTCTAATATCTTCATTTTTTACACAGACATAGCTATTACCCTCGAAAAGTAAATCTTTTGACATAGGAAAAGAGCCTTTAATCACATTCTTTACCATTTGCAATCATAAAATAGTCTAATATCTTCATTTTTTCAACATACGTAGCTATTACCCTCGAAAACTAAAACTTTTGAAATAGGAAAAGAGCCTTTAATCACATTCTTTACCATGTGCAATCATAAAATTGTCTAATATCTTCATTTTTTCAACATACGTGGCTATTACCCTCGAAAACTAAAACTTTTGAAATAGGAAAAGAGCCTTTAATCACATTCTTTACCATGTGCAATCATAAAATAGTCTAATATCTTCATTTTTTCAACATACGTAGCTATTACCCTCGAAAACTAAAACTTTTGAAATAGGAAAAGAGCCTTTAATCACATTCTTTACCATGTGCAATCATAAAATAGTCTAATATCTTCATTTTTTCAACATACGTAGCTATTACCCTCGAAAACTAAAACTTTTGAAATAGGAAAAGAGCCTTTAATCACATTCTTTACCATGTGCAATCATAAAATAGTCTAATATCTTCATTTTTGCAACATACGTAGCTATTACCCTCGAAAACTAAAACTTTTGAAATAGGAAAAGAGCCTTTAATCACATTCTTTACCATTTGCAATCATAAAATAGTCTAATATCTTCATTTTTTCAACATACGTAGCTATTACCCTCGAAAACTAAAACTTTTGAAATAGGAAAAGAGCCTTTAATCACATTCTTTACCATTTGCAATCATAAAATAGTCTAATATCTTCATTTTTTCAACATACGTAGCTATTACCCTCGAAAACTAAAACTTTTGAC